>NC_088419.1:42922311-43215873 GCF_034236695.1 Oncorhynchus nerka
TTTTTGAAAAACTGAGTTTAAATGTATTGGCTAAGGTGTATGTAATCTTCCGACTTCAACTGTATATACTGAGATCATGTGACAGATCATGTGACACTTAGATTGCACACAGGTGGACTTTATCTAATTATGTGACTTGTGAAGGTAATTGGTTGCACCAGATCATATTTAGGGGCTTCATAGCAAACGGGTGGAAAACATACATACCCGCACTACTTTTCCATGTTTTTTCATTGTTGAATATTTTTGAGAAAGACAAATCAAAAGTGTCCACACATTTCCAGCAGGTGGGTGTCAGTGCAGGTCTCTTTCCGAGGGCAGTCCTCTCAGTAGCTGTTAATTCTGTGAGTACAGGTCATCAGCACCAGTACATTACAACAATGGAAATAGATGGAGACCCACGGATTGGAACACAACTCATCTTGCCCATTTGCATGGTTCGGTGCTCTTGGGTCATTATGTCATTATCAAAGACCTCTATGTGCATGTCTATGTGCAAGTGGGCAGGCTGACGGGTGGGGAAACAAACCCATTTATATCCAAGGAGTTCCAGTACTCTCTGTTTCTCTGTCTGTCTGTCTGTCTCTCTCTCTCCCGCTCTTACATTTTATAGTACTGTCTGTGCCTCAGGATGATCCTCCAGCCCCAGCCCACCTCCTGGACCCCTCCAGCCTCACTGCCCAGTGACCCTGCTGGGCTGCAGGTGGAAGGAGCCCCCTGGGCCGGATTTCCTTCATGTGATGGAGGGGTACACAAAAAGAAGGAAAAGGAGTCAATGACACCCTCTTCCCTCCTTCCTCCTGTATCCCCTCCACCCATATAACGAGCGAGGGATAGCAGATGTAACAAGACCTCATTTGGTAGGCAGGACTTAAGACAACATGGCTGAGAGGAGAGAGCAGCGACCTCTGACACCAGCATGTATCCAGTGTGTCTGCCGTACATGTCCAACATTTCCTGTTCCTCTTCAAGACAGACCACCTGCACAACCTCCCGCTGTCACCTCTGTCATTCTGACTGACTGGTGTGTGTGTACGTGTGTGTGTGCGCGTCTGTCTTATTTGAACAATTATTTACATTAGACTTGATAATAAAACTGGCTGTAATGAATGTGAATAAGAAGAACCTATTAATGCCATCACCACAGTCTCAAGCCTTCTGGATTGTCAGAGCTTTTCTGAAACATTATCTCAGTAATGCCGGGCATTGTTGAGGAAAGGTGTAAGGAGTCATAATGTGTCTCATTCTATGCTAATGTCTGTGTTTTACACAGCAATCAGGTGACAGATGATGATTGCACGACGTGAGAGGTGTGTGTGTGTGTGTGACACCATTAGTGACATCCCAGGTCCTCTTCAGGAATACAATGGTCGGTGAAATTGCTTTAATGGAAAAGGCTAATGTGAGACACAATTCACGCAAGCACACACACACACACACACACACAGACACACACACACCTCCTCAGCTACTCACTCAGGCTCAGAAGAGGACGGTAACTAGGAAATGTATTACTTATGCACAAAAATACTAAAGCAGCTACAGCAATATACAGCTGCTTGTGAGAGTGGTCGTGTGGGGTGGAACCTGCAGTCTTAAACCACTGAATATTCCATCCATCTCAGTAAGCAATGCAGGGATCTCATTTCACATTCTGTGATAGCTTTGCCTCATTATTAGCTGAAGAACCTTTGAGGGGCAGAATATAAGTCTAAATCCCGCTATGCCCTCAGACGAATCATCAAACAGGCAAAGTGTAAATACAGGACTAAAATTGAATCCTACTACACCGGCTCTGACGCTTGTCAGATGTGGCAGTGCTTGCTAACTATTGCAGACCACAAAGGGAAACCCAGCCGTGAGCTGCCCAGTGACACACGCCTACCTGACGAGCTAAATGCTCTTTGAGACAAGCAACACTGAAGCACCAGCTGTTCCGGATGATTTTGGGATCACGCTCTCCGTAGCCAATGTGAGCAAGACCTTTAAACAGGTCAACATTCACAAGGCCGCGGGGCTAGACAGATTACAAGGATGTGCACTCAGAGTATTCGTGGACCAAATGGCAAGTGTCTTCACTGACATTTTCAACCTCTCCCTGTCTGAATCTAAGACCTACATGTTTCAAGCAGACCACCATTGTCCCTGTGCCAAAGAAAGTGAAGGTAACCTGCCTAAATCACTACCACCCGGTAGCACTCACGTCGGTAGCCATGAAATGCTTTGAAAGGCTGGTCATGGCTCACATAAACAACATCATCTCAGAAACCATAGACCCACTCCAATTCGCATACCGCCCCAACAGATCCCAATTACCTTCAGAAGTCACATAATTAGTTAGATTGCACACAGGTGTTATTTATTTAAGTGTCTGTCACGTTCTGACCTTTATTTCCTTTGTTTTGTCATTATTTAGTATGGTCAGGGCGTGAGTACCCCAGTCTATGTTTCTTTTTCTATGATTTGGAGATTTTTATGTTTCGGCCTAGTATGGTTCTCAATCAGAGGCAGGTGTCATTAGTTGTCTCTGATTGAGAATCATACTTAGGTAGCCTGGGATTCACTGTTTGTTTGTGGGTGTTTGTTTCCGTGTCTGCGTTTTCTCACCACACAGTACTGTTTTGGTTTTCGTTCGTTTTCACGTTTATTGTTTTTGTATTCAGTTGTGTTCATGTTAAGTATTTCTTATTAAAAGAACCATGGACACTTATCACGCCGCATATTGGTCCTCCGATCCTTCTCACCTCTCCTCTTCAGGCGAAGAGGAGGAAATCACTTACAGTGTCACATGATCTGTCACATGATCTCATTGTATATATACACCTGTTCTGAAAGGCCCTAGAGTCTGCAACACATCTAAGCAAGGGGCACCACCAAGCAAGCGGCACCATGAAGTCCAAGGAGCTCTCCAAACAAGGAGCTCTCCAAAGTTGTGTAGAAGTACAGATCAGGGTTGAGTTGTAAAAAAGTATCCGAAACTTTGAACATCCCAGGGAGCACCATTTAAATCCATTATTAAAACATGGAAAGAATATGGCACCACAACAAACCTGCCAAGAGAGGGCTGCCCACCAAAACTCACAGACCAGGCAAGGAGGACATTAGTCAGAGAGGCAACAAACAGACCGAAGGTAACCCTGAAGGAGCTGCAAAGCTACACAGAGAAGATTGGAGTATCTGTCTATAGGACCGCTTTATGGAAGAGTGGCCAGAAAAAAAGCCATTGCTTAAAGAAAAAAATAAGCAAACACGTTTGTTGTTTGCCAAAGGGCATGTGGGAGACTCCCCAAATATATGGAAGAAGGTACTCTAGTCAGATGAGACTAAAATTGAGCTTTTTGGCCATCAAGAAAAACGCTATGTCTGGAGCTATGTCCAACACCTCTCATCACCTGAGAATACTATCCCCACAGTGAAGCATAGTGGTGGCATTATCATGCTGTGAGGATGTTTTTCATCGGCAGGGACTGGGAAACTGGTCAGAATTGAATGATTGATGGATAGCACTAAATACTGAGAAATTCTTGAGGGAAACCTGTTTCAGTCTTCCGGAGATTTGAAACTGTGACAATGAGCAGGACAATGACCCTAAGCAGACTGCTCAAGCAACACTCGAGTTGTTTAGGTGGAAGCACTCAATTGTCTTAGAATGGACTAGCAAATGCCTAGTCCTCAATCCAATTGAGAATCTGTGGTATGACTTAAAGATTGCTGTACACCTGCGGAACCCATCCGAGCTGGAGCAGTTTTGCCTTGAAGAATGGGCAGAAATCCCAGTGGCTAGATTTGCCAAGCATATAGAGACATGCCTCAAGAGACTTGCAGCTGTAATTTCTGCAAAAGATGGATCTACAAAGGATTGACTTTGGGGGGGGGTGAATAGTTATGCACGCTCAAATTATTATTTTTATTTTTATTTTTTCTTGTTTGTTTCAAAATAAAAAATATTTTGCATCTTCAAAGTGGTTGGTATGTTGTGTAAATCAAATGATACAACCCCTCCAAAAATCTACACATCTGCCATGCTGATCCTCACCACTGAGACCCCTCAGGAGTGCGTGCTTAGTCCACTCCTGTACTCCAACACCATCGTTAGGTTTTGCTGACGACACAACAGTGGGAGGCCTGACCACCAACAATGATGAGACAGCCTATAGGGAGGAGGTCAGAGGCCTGGCAGTGTGGTGCCAGGACAATAAGCTCTCCCTCAATGTGAGCAAGACAAAGCAGGGCCAAACACGACCCTATTCACATTTATTTTATTTATTTTTTATTTCACCTTTATTTAACCAGGTAGGCTAGTTAAGAACAAGTTCTCATTTGCAACTGAGACATGGCCAAGATAAAACCAAGCAGTGCGACACAAACAACAACACAGAGTTACACATGGAAATAACAAACATACAGTCAATAATACAATAGAAAAAGTCTATATACAGTGTGTGCAAATGAGGTAGGATAAGGGAGGTACGGCAATAAATAGGCCATAGGAATAATTACAATTTAGCAATTAAACACTGGACTGATAGATGTGCAGAAGATGAATGTGCAAGTAGAGATATTGGGGTGAAAAGGAGCGAAAAATAATAATAATAACAGTATGGGGATGAGGTAGTTGGATGGGCTATTTACAGATGGGCTGTGTACAAGTGCAGTGATCTGTGAGCTGCTCTGACAGCTGGTGCTTAAAGCTAGTGAGGGATATATGAGTCTCCAGCTTCAGTGATTTTTGCAGTTGGTTCCAGGCATTGGCAGCAGAGAACTGGAAGGAATGGCAGCCAAAGGAGAAGTTGGCTTTTGGGGTGACCAGTGAAATATACCTGCTGGAGAGTGTGCTACAGGTGGGTGCTTCTATGGAGAGAGAGAGAGTCCAGATTGTCTAGCATGCCTGATTTCTAGGGGTCCAGATTTTGCAGCTCTTTCAGAACATCATATATATGGATTTGGGTGAAGGAGAAATGGGGAGGCTTGGGCAAGTTGCTGTGGGGGGTGTAGGACTGTTGACCGGGGTAGGGGTGGCCAGGTGTAAAGCATGGCCAGCCATAGATAAATGCTTTTTGAAATACTCAATTATCGTGGATTTATTGGTGGTGACATTGTTTCCTAGCCTCAGTGCAGTGGGCAGCTGGGAGGAGGTGCTCTTATTCTCCATGGACTTTACAGTGTCCCAGAACCTTTTGAAGTTTGTGCTACAGGCTGCACATTTCTGTTTGAAAAAGTTGCATACCGCGGGGGCTATTCGATGCTAATTCAGTACGCCACAGGATGTTTATGTGCTGGTCTAGGGCAGTCAGGTCTGGAGTGAACCAAGGGCTATATCTGTTCCTGGTTCTACATTTTTTTGAATGGGGTATGCTTATTTAAGATGGTGAGGAAAGCACTTTTAAAGAATAATCAGGCATCCTCTACTGGCGGAATGAGGTCAATATCCTTCCAGGATACCGCAGACCCATTACGGACGCAGGCAATGAGGCAGTGATCGCTGAGATCCTGGTTGAATACAGCAGAGGTGTATTTGGAGGGCAAGTTGGTAAGGATGAAATCTATGAGGGTGCCCGTGTTTACGTATTTGGAGTTGTACCTGGTAGGTTCATTGATAATTTGTCTGAGATTGATGGCATCAAGTTTAGATTTTCGGATGGCCGGGGTGTTAACCTGTCTAGTACTGGTTACAGCCAGTAGAAACATGCCAACCTAAGTATGGAATCAATCTTTAGGATGTTTTTAACATAAAACTTCATTAATGTTCCAACTGGACAATTCCTTTGTCTGTACAAATGAAGTGGAACGTTTCACGTGAGCGCGCCAGACCGAAGTTGTGGCACTCTGCCAGACCACTCACTCAAAGAGCCCTTATGAGCCCCTCCTTTAGAGTAGAATCCTCCAAACAGGTTCTATATACTGTTGACATCTAGTGGAAGCTTGTGGAAGTGAAACATAATTAATATCACCCTGTATCTTCAATGGGGGCTGAGTTGAAAAACTACAAACCTCAGATTTACCACTTCCTGGTTGGATTTTTCTCTCAGTTTTTTGCCTGCCATATTAGTTCTGTTATACTCACAGACATCATTCAAACAGTTTTAGAAACCTCAGACTGTTTTCTATCCAGATGTACTATTGATACTTACTTTTACGGCTGAGTAGCAGGCAGCTTAATTTGGGCACGTTTTTCATCCAAGCTACCCCAAAGAAGTTAAGCATGTCCCAGTTTAGATCACTTAACAGCACAAGCTCTGAAGATAGAAGGGGGGCAATCAATTCACATATGGTGTCCAGGGCACAGCTGGGGGCAGAAGGTGCCTATAGCAATCGGCAACGGTGAGAGGAAAGGTGGATTTTTAAAAGTAGAAGCTCAAGTTGTTTGGGCACAGATCTGGAAAGTAAGACAGTACTCTGCAATTTCACGCAGGTGTGCCGCTAGCGGCACGTCTATCCCAAGAGGGTAAAGAAGGACTTTTTCAAACAAAACTACCATTTATTGTGTAGCTGGACACCCTTGGGATTTCAAACAGAGGAAGATTTGGTAAGTGAGTTCTTTTGTTGGCAATTGTGATTTTGTGATGCTGTGCTGGTTTGAAAAATATGTTGGATGTGGGGCGCTGTCCTCAGACAATTGAATGCTATGCTTTCACCGTAAAGCCTATTGCAAATTGGACAACGCAGATCGATTACAAGATTCTAAGCTTTTGAATGATGTTAAAACCACTTAAGCTTAGGGCTTACTTTTTCGAACATTCTGTTAAAAACCGCGCAACATTTCAGCGTCCTGCTACTCATGCCAGGAATATAGTATATGCATATGATTAGTATGTGTGGATAGAGTTGTTCCTTGGTCAAACGAGGAAGAGAGACCCCATTCCTTCCGGTCTCCGACAGGATGTTTTGGAAGAGAGATTTCCGATCATGATTTGAAGACGTGGAGCTATTGAATACACATCGCCCCGTGATCAATTTGATAGATTATTAACGTTTACTAATACCTAAAGTTGGATTACAAAAGTATTTCTAAGTGTTCTGTGAAAGTTTATCGTCGACTTTTTTAATTAAAAAAAAATGACGTTGCGTTTTAACTGTGTTTTTTTCTGGATCACACACTTTTCATAGATCGATATTTTGGGTATATATGGACCGATTTAATCGGAAAAAAAGACCCAATAGTGATGTTTATGGGACATATAGGAGTGCCAACAAAGAAGCTCGTCAAAGGTAATGAATGTTTTATATTTTATTTCTGCGTTTTGTGTAGCGCCGGCTATGCTAATTATTTTGTTTACGTCCCCTTCAGGTATTTCGGGGTGTTGCATGCTATCAGATAATAGCTTCTCATGCTTTCGCCGAAAAGCATTTTAGAAATGTGACTTGTTGGCTAGATTCACAACGAGTGTAGCTTTAATTCAGTACCCTGCATGTGTGTTTTAATGAACGTTTGAGTTTTAACGAGTGCTATTAGCATTTGGCGTGGCGCATTTGCATTTCCTGATGGCTAGATGGGACGCCTGCGTGTCGGGTGGGCTTAAGAGGTTTTAAACACTTGTATTTTCATGAATGTTTAATATTAATATTATTTTATTTTGAATTTGGCGCTCTGCAATTTGACCAAATGCTGTCGCAGGTGGACCACTAGCGGTTCGTAATCCCTAAGATGTTTTTAACTAACCTCAAGATGAGCTTCAATGCCATACAACTCTTCTTCCGTGGCCTCCAACTGCTCTTAAATGCATGCTCTTCAACAGATCGCTACCAACTCCTGCCCGCCCATCCAGCATCACTACTCTGGACAGTTCTGACTTAGAATATGTGGACATCTACAAATACCTAGGTGTCTGGTTAGACTGTAAACTCTCCTTTCAGACTCACATTAATCAAGCATCTCCAATCCAAAATTCAATCTAGAATCGGCTTCCTATTTCGCAACAAAGCATCCTTTACTAATGCTACCAAACACACCATCGTAAAAACGGACTATCCTACCTGTCCTTGACTTCGGTGATGTCATTTACAAAATAGCCTAAAACACTACTCAGCAAATTTGATGCAGTCTATCACAGTGCCATTCGTTTTGTCACCAAAGCCTTATATACTACCCACTATTGTGCCCTGTATGCTCTCCTTGGCTGGCCTTTGCCTCGTATTCGTCGCCAAACCCACTGGCTTTAGGTCATCTACAAGTCTTTGCTAGGTAAAGCCCCGCCTTATCTCAGCTCACTTGTCACCATAGCAGCAGCCACCCGAAGCACATGCTGCAGCAGGTATATTTCACTGGTCACCCCCAAAGCCAATTCCTGTTTGGCCGCCTATCCTTCCAGTTCTCTGCTGCCAATGACTGGAACGAATTGAAAAAATCACTGAAGCTGGAGACTTATATCTCCCTCACTAGCTTTAAGCACCAGCTGTCAGAGCAGCTCACAGATCACTGCACCCGTACATAGCCCATCTGTAAATAGCCCATCCAACAACCTCATCCCCATACTGTTAGTATTATTTTTTTCCCTCCTTTGCACCCCAGTATCTCTACTTGCACATTCAGCTTCTGCACATCTATCACTCCTGTCTCTATCACTCCAGTGTTTAATTTCTCAATTGTAATTATTTCACCACTATGGCCTATTTATTGCCTTACCTCCCTTATCCTACCTCATTTGCACACACTAAAGTCAGTATTCATGCTCTGAGATTCTTTGTGAATATGGGCCCTGGCCTATCTGCATGCTGACCTGTCAGCAATGCCACTCCACCTGAAATGCAACTAAAACATGAATAAGAATTAGCTTAGTCACTCAGTAACTTAGCTAACTAGGTAATACAACACTCATGTAAATGTGCACAAGCCTAATAAGCCAAATTAAATGGAGAAAAGAAACAGACTATTTGCAGTGAAATTAGGAGGGTCATTTTTCTTGCCAACTTTTATTCACCAATAAATCAAAAACAGGCAGGGCTAGTTTGACAAAAACTGTTGAATATTCAGAATCTACCTACCTTTTAAAATATAGCTAACAATTATTTAGCTAGTTGTTATTTTCTACAAACCTAATTACATTAGTTAAGGTAAACTGTCATGGTGGGAGTTTGATAGCTTTACCTCAGCAGTTTCAAGATAGCTGGCTAGTAATTGCAACTTTATCAATCAGATTAATAGCTAGCAAATATATCCATTAACCTACAGTTGAAGATGGAAATTTACATACACTTAGGTTGGAGTCATTAAAACTTGTTTTTCAACCACTCCACAAATTTCTTGTTAACAAACTATAGTTTTGTCAAGTCGGCTAGGACATCTACTTTGTGCATGACACAAGTAATTGTTCCAAAAATGGTTTACAGACAGATTATTCCACTTATCATTGACTGTATCACAATTCCAGTGGGTCAGAAGTTTACAAACACTAAGCCTTTAAACAACTTGGAAAATTCCATAAAATTATGTCATGGTTTTAGTAGATTCTGAGTCAATTGGAGTTGTACCTTTGGATGTATTTCAAGGCCTACCTTCAAACCCAGTGACTCTTTGCTTGACATCATGGTAAAATCAAAATAATCTCAGCCAAGACCTCAGAAAACATTTTTTGTAGACCTCCACAAGTCTGGTTCATCATTGGGAGCAATTTTCAAATGCCTGAAGGTACCACGTTCATCTGTACAAACAATAGTACGCAAGTATAAACACCATAGGATGCCACAGCCGTCATACCGGTCAGGAAGGAGACGCGTTCTGTCTCCTAGAGATGAACGGACCTCGGTACGAAAAGTGCAAATCAATACCAGAACAACAGCAAAGGACCTTGTGAAGATGCTGGAGGAAACAGGTACAAAAGTATCTATATCCACAGTAAAACGAGTCCTATATTGACATAACCTGAAAGGCCTCTCAGCAAGGAAGAAACCACTGCTCCAACACCGCTATAAAAAAGCCAGACAATGGTTTGCAACTGCACATAGGGACAAAGATTGTACTTTTTGGAGAAATGTCCTCTGGTCTGATGAAGCAAAAATAGAACTGTTTGGTCATAATGACCATCGTTATGTTTGGAGGAAAAAGGGGAACGCTTGCAAGCCGAAGAACACCATCCCAACCGTGAAGCACTGGGGTGGCAAGATCATGTTGTGAGGGTGCTTTGCTGCAGGAGGGACTGGTGCACTTCACAAACTAGATGGCATCATGAGGAAGTAAAATTATGTGGATATATTGAAGCAACATCTCAAGACATCAGTCAGGAAGTTAAAGCATGGTCACATGACCCACTGGGAATGTGAAGAAAGAAATAAACCCTGACACCCTGAAATAAATCTCTCTCTACTATTATTCTGACATTTCACATTCTTAAAATAAACTGGTGATCCTAACTGACCTAAAATGGATTTTTTACTAGGATTAAATGTCAGGAATTGCGAAAAACTGAGTTTAAATGTAGTTGGCTAAGGTGTATGTAAACTTCCGACTTCAACTGTAGATGGGTTTGACCACCATTAATAAAAAAATAACTGTCTTATAAATCAGGATTATTTGAGATGATGACACCTATCTATAAGGCTACACGCCGGAACACAATAATAATACCAACTGATGAGTGACATATATAAAGGGGAGGAAACTATGAAGGTAATGAAGTCCAGGGGTGAATCATAATTATTAACAGGTGCCCGTAATGATGAATCCCAGGACCGGTGGTTAGTATTCTGGTGATGTCTTATGCTGGAAGGGAGGAGCAGTAGAAGATGTGATACATTGAATCAGTGTAAAACTTTGCACATACACTGCTGCCATCTAGTAGCCAAAACCTAAATTGCGCCTGTGCTGGAATAATATTTTATGGCCTTTCTCTTGCATTTCAAAGTTGATGGTGTGCATGTTTTTTTACTTTGTACTATCTTTTACCAGATCTATTGTGTTATATTCTCCTACATTTATTAGACATTTCCACAAACACAAAAGTGTTTCCTTTCAAATAGTATCAAGAAATGCATATCCTTGCTTTAGGTCCTGAGCTACAGGCAGTTAGATTTAGGTATGTCATTTTAGGTGAAAATGGAAAAATAGCAGATAGGTAATTGCGATAGAGCAGTGACCATGATCATAATTGATAACCAAACATGGGTATTAGTGATTGCATGGTTTGAGCACGCAACCGGTGTACAGAATCCAATCTAAGCAATCAACTGCTTTTTCTCTCATGTCGTTTCTCTCAGGGGTGTGACAGGAGTACACTTGGAGTGATCATGGAGAGAGATCTGTTCCAAACTTCTCTTATGTTGCTGGTATACTCGTTGACGAATGGACAAGACATAATGGGTTTTAAAGGTGGTGGCCCAGGTGAGATATTGAAAATGGGACATTATCATGGGACATCCATCCAGAACTATGAAGCCATCTGTAGAAGACAGTGAAGAGACGCGTTTCAAACTACTTTTGTAATACAACTTTAGGTATTTTTAAACGTTAATAATCGATCAAATTGAAGACGGGTCTGTCTGTTTCCAATAGAGGACGAGAGGAAACTAACGCTACTTTTCAAGTCTTGCGCACTCTCAACAGCGTTACCTTTTTCCAAGATGGCCATACTTCTTCATTGCACAAAGGAATACCCTCAACCAAATTCCAAAGACTGTTGTCATCCATTGGAAGCGGTAGGAACTGAAAACAAGTGCCTAAGAAATATAGTTTCCCAATGAGAACTCACTGAACAGACAGAGACCTAAAAAAATAAAAATTCTGAAAGGTTAGTCCTCGGGGTTTTGTCTACTACCTAAGTTCTGTTATACTCACAGACATGATTCAACCCGTTTTAGAAACTTCAGAGTGTTTTATATCCAAATCTACTAATAATATGCATATCTTATATTCTTGGCATGAGTAGCAGGAAGTTGAAATTGAGCACGCAATTTATCCAAAAGTGAAAATGCTGCCCCCTATACCCTAAGAAGTTTAAGTCTTTCCAGCTTTCTCCTTTTGGATAACCACTCGGCATGAAAGCGAAAAAATGCTAAAAATTTCTAAAAATGCTGATTACTACTTAGTAGCAGAACTAGAAAATGCTGCCCCCTATACCTTAAGAAGTTTAAAGAAGGCACTCTCTCACTATCCCTAATGGCTTGAATAGACTGTTGGTTCTCTATCTGTTTCAATTTGTAGTGTTTTAACACTTAGTACTTATTTATGTATTAGAAAGACTCTGAATACAAGCAATTGAACTGGAGCTTCACATTTACTCAAACTAGTTAGCTCGATCCTTAAAGGGGACATCAGTAATTAACAGAACATAACATTCCTTCTCTTATACAATGTTACTTTTACCAAACCACAACTGAAACATTTCCCAGAACGTGTTGTAGTTATTTTGCATCTTTTAATTTGAACTTGAACAGTTCGTTTTTGTTTGTTTGTTTATAAGTCTAGTCTGTCTGGTGGACGGTGCCTTCGTTCTGGGTAGCGCCTCGGATTGTCTGGAGGCTACTGAACATCCTCAGTGTGTGCTTGTTCCATTATAGCGTCTGCTATAGCAGCACCTTCATCAACACGTTCCCTTCTTTCAGCCTGGGGTCTCTCTACTGCCCCACCGTCCTCTACAGTTCCCTGTGTGTCACTCTCAGGAGCTCTCTGTGCCTGTTCTCTCTCAATTGTTTTGCTGTTTTCTGTGGAATGCATTTGGTTAATGTGACAACGCCACATTATGTCTGGGCTCACTTGAACCTGGTAAGTTCTGGGTCCCGTTTGTGTGTGTACGGTCCCTCTTGTCCATTTCCCTCCTCTTCTGTAGTCTCGCACCATCACTTCCTGTCCTGTTTGGAGATGGCGCTCCCGGCCACCGGAGAGCATCTTGGCTTGTTTGTTCAGCACTTCATTACGTCTGTTTGGCTTCATGATGTCCAGCTGTGTGCGGAGAGGCCTCCCGAACATCAGTGCGGCTGGGCTTTCATTTGTCGTGGCATGTGGGGTGTTTCGGTAGGAGGCCAGGAACTTGGCCAGTTTTGTTTGCAAAGTCCCTTCGTCTCGTTTTGCTGCACGGAGCCCTTGCTTTAGGGTTTGCACAAAGCGTTCTGCCAACCCATTGGTGGCAGGGTGGTACGGAGCTGAGGTTGAGTGTTTGATTCCATTTACTGACATGAATCTTGTAAACTAGTCACTTACAAAAGCTTGCGCGTTGTCACTTACCAGCTGCAGTGGCAAACCGAAGCGTGCAAACGTTGTTCTGAGACACTCTATTGTCTGAGCTGAGGTGGAGGAGTCAGTGCAAAACACCTCTGGCCATTTGGAATGGGCATCAACTATAACCAGAAACATGTGCTTTTCAAAGGGACCAGCGTAGTCCACATGAATTCTCTGCCATGGCTCTGCGGGCCATTCCCATGGGTGGACTGGGACAGGAGCAGGCATGTGAAGGGTTTCCAAACATCCGCTACAGTTCTTTGCCATATTTTCTATCTATTGGTCCAGACCTGGCCACCAGAAGTGGCTCCTTGCGAGCAGCTTCATTTTGACAATTCCAACATGACCTTCATGTAGTTGCTGCAAGACTAGATGTTGGCATTTCTGGGGTATCATTCCCCACATCAAACATCCTTGGTACGTTGTAATTTCGTTTCTCCGCTGGAAATACGGAGTCAGCTCCTTTCTGCCAGTAGCTGGCCATCCTGACATGGTGTAGGTGTACACTTTTGACAAGGTCACATCTTTCCTTGTCTCCTGTTTGATAACTGTGCTTGTGACCGGTAGTGCCTCAAGCTGAGCAGTATGGAACATGTCCACTGCATCCACCCTCCATTGACTTTCTCTTGTACACGGCAGTCTGGATAATCCATCTGCATTTGTGTGGAGGGATGACGGATTAAACTCATTGTCATACATATGACTGGCAAGGAACAGGGCATATCGCTGTAACCTGGCTGCTGTCATTGCCGGAATGCCTTTCTTTGGACTGAAAATGGAAAGCAACGGCTGGTGATCTGTAACCAGAGTGAAACGCTTGCCATATAGGTATGCGTGGAATTACATAGAACAATACTGCGCATGACCAAGGGTGCTCCATCCTTAAAGGGGACATCAGTAATTAACAGAACATAACACAATTTATCAGGTAAAAGGTATATTCCCATGAATCTGAATGAACCAGGAGCCACACATCTGAAAGCGATAGCCTTGATTGAAATTCCACCATTGCTGCTGTGTCATGTGTCTGAGAGAAGGAGGGCACCAGAATGGTCTAGTAAAGGATTGCAAAGCAAATTAACGTCACCATCCATACTTCTGGGACCCTCAAGAGAGTTAGATGTCACAGGCTCCAAGGTAGAGAGAAAGGTGACGTGAAATATTAGGGGCATATACATGTTTGAGGTTACACTTCTCATTCTGTAACTATCATTAGGCTATAACATACTGTACCTGTATGTAATTTTTGGGGACCACTTTTGGCTTGTGAGAACTGCTTTCAGAACTACTGGCTAAAAAGTATACAAAAGTTCCAGAGAATATCTTTCATAACAATTCTGGTCTGGGTTGCGCAGCTAGCGCCTAGTGTGCCACCTTCACCGGTCACCCCACGTGACTTCCACCCCGTGATGTTCTAAAATCACAGTGTAGTTTTACTCTGACTAAACGGCTCATCCATTGTTTATACTCTGTCCTTCTCCAGTGATACAAACCCACAACTGCACAAAGACCAAACTGGCCACAGTGAAGGGCTACAATATATATTTTTTAATAGACCCTCCACTAATGACAAGGGTGCGGTGATGTGTTTTGGGGAGACAAGAGCTCGGTCTTTGTGCCAGGGTAATTTTCTTTCACAGTGTAAGTGGTCAAGGTCCAGGCTTTTAAATGGAGGTGAGTAATAAGGTGTTAAAGCTAATTTTGTTTCAGCCAATAGATGCTTGTTGATGCTCCAACATCAAAATGGGTACCTGAGGAACAATAGAACATACGTCAGAGACACTGTGTATGAAGGATGATATGAGTGTACTTCGACAAAAGGACAACATTATACAAGACGTGTTTCAGGATGAGAGACAATACATGTGTTGAACCTCGACATTCACTGACAATTAAAACTCATTGACAGAGAGAGAGACTGATGCACTTGTGATGTTTACGTTCTATTCACACATCATGAAAGGAACTGTGACGGACCTTTTGAAATAAAGAGTCAGAACGGAATTATGGACAAACCAATAAATAGTGAAATCATTAGGGGTGATTTCGAGATGAAAGAGAATAACATATGGGCACGGACCCATGTTGAGTTGGGTTTTTGTTGCAGCGAACAGCTTCAGAACGACTGTTGACCAGGAGCTATGCCAAGCAGGGTTGGGCTCAATTGAGCATTTTGGAATTGACTCCCATTAAACTCATGAATTGAAATTCTAATTGAATTGGCCACACCCCAAAGAGTGTAGAACTAGAATTTTTGTTTGAGTGACAGGAAGTTGAATTTAATTCAGTGCAATTCAAATAAATTCCACTCAGTCATAGCTGTTGGTAACAAAGTGACACCCCCCCCCCCTCCTTTCGTCTTATCCCAGTGTGCCGACCGGTCTTGAAGATGCATAGAATAGAAACACCTTTTGCATAACCCATGTCTTCATCACTGGTATTCCCATTTTAGGACCTCTGCTAACCAAAAATCAACTCAAATTATTTTCATATTCACATATGTTATTTTTCATCGTCTTAGGTTTTTGTGCTGTGCCCGCAATCGGATGAGACACATCATGCTTTTGAATACAGGGTGGGAGTCATGTTTTGGCTGATAAATGTCCTAAAATGGGAATACATTTCACATTTCAAATGGTACCACAAAGATAGTTGGAGGTCCAGACATCAGAGAATGTTGACTTGAATGGGAACATCTGTTGTTTTTGATTATACTGTTAATCATCATTGGAAAACCCATTGAAATCATATAAATATAGAATATAAGTTTCAATTTCCATTCAATTTCAATGGTATACCAGATAAATTCCAGTGGTCTGAAGGGATAGGTCCATTCTATGAATTCTGTTTCTATGGCTGAAAAGACACCCATCCCGTATTCAATAACTTGTTAATAGTTAGTTAATAAGTTAACCAATAGCTACACAGAAATATCTGCATTGACCCTTTTTGCACTAATCTCTTTTGACTCACTTTATCCCTACCTACACGACATGACCAAAAGTATGTGGACATCTACTCATCGAACATGTCATTCCAAAATCATGGCCATTAATATGGAGTTGGTCCCACCTTTGCTACCACAGCAGCCTACACTCTTCTGGGAAGGCTTTCTACTAGATGGTGGAACATTGCTGTGGGGACTTGCTTCCATTCAGCCACAAGAGCAATAGTGAGGTTGGGCACTGATATTGGGCGACTAGGCCTGGCTCGCAGTCAGCGTTCCAATTCGTCCCAAATGTGTTTGATAGGGTTGAGGTCAGGGCTCTGTGCAGGCCAATCTAGTTTTTCCACGCTGACCTCGACGAACCATTTCTCTATGGAACTCGCTTTGTGCATGGGTACATTGTCATGCTGAAAAGTTGGAAGCACAGAATAGTCTAGAATGCTATTGTATGCTGTAGCGTTAAGATTTCCATTGAATGAAAGATTTCCCTTCTACATCTGCATTGCTTGCAGTTTGGAGTTTTAGGCTGGGTTTCTGTATAGCACTTTGTGACATCTGCTGATGTAAAAAGGGCTTTATAAATACATTTGATTGAAACTAAGGGGCCTAGCCCGAACCATGAAAAACAGCCCAAAACCATTATTCCTCCTCCACCAAACTTTTCAGTTGGCACTATGCATTAAGGCATGTAGCTTTCTCCTGGCATCTGCCAAACCAGAAAAATCAGTTTGCCTGCCCAATGGTGAAGCGTGATTCATCACTCCAGAGAGTGTGTTTCAACTGCTCCACAGTCTAATGGCTGCAAGCTTTACAGAACTCCAGCTGACGCTTGGCATTGCGCATGGTGATTTTAGGCTTGTGTGTCATTACTCGGACATGTAAACTAATTTCATGATGTGCCCGATGAATGGTTCTTGTGCTGACATTGCTCCCAGAGGCAGTTTGGAACTCGGTAGTGAGTGTTGCAACCGAGGAAAGACGATTCGGCGGTCCCAATCTGTGAGCTTGTGGGGCCTACCACTTCACAGCTGAGCCATTGTTGCTCCTAGACATTTCCACTACACCATAACAGCACTTACAGTTGACTGGGGCAGCTCTAGCAGGGCAGAAGTTTGACAAACTGACTTGTTGGAAAAATAGCAGCCACATTGAAAGTCACCGAGCTCTACTGCCAATGTTCTATGAAGATTGCATGGCTGTGTGCTCAATTTTATAAACATGTCTATATGTACATATCTACCTCAATTACCTCGCAGCCCTGCACACGGCAGCAAGAACAAAATGCCTTTGGTTATGTCAGAGTGTCTTCTAATGACCCAATTTACTAACAACACAGCCTGGAACCAGGCAGGCAAACACACAGCACAACAAGACAGCCTTCATCCCAGTGTGACAGAGAGAGGGGTGGAGGTGGAGGGAGAGAGCGGATGGAGAGGGAGTGAGGGGGAGGGAGGGAGAGAGCACGAGAAAGAGGGGTGGATAGAGAGAAAAGAGAAAGTGGGAAGGAGAGAGAGAAAAGAGAAAGAAAGAGAAAGGTTAGTGAGAGAGAGAGAGAAACTGGGAGGGAGAGGGAGAGAAAAGAGAGAGAAACAGAGTGTCTTTCAGAGCTACAATCACACAACACAAACCAAGTGACTGTGTGCTCAACCTTGCCAAAGAAAATAAGTTACCTCTGTTCCTCCACACGCTCAGGGGACTGGGCACTAACTGGCAGGAGCTGTGCCCACGCTCCCTCCTGTAAACATTTAAAGGTATACTTTGTAGTGTTGGACATGTGGTGCAATGTCGACACTAGTGGCAGTGAGAATAACTGCTTGACTGCACTCCAAAGTGCTTCATCTCGTGTACCATACTCTAGGAGACAGGGCTGTCTTACAAAGTGCCCGCTTAGAATTGACGGTCGAGGAGAAAAATGTTTGGACTCTCCAGGAGCATAATTGATAGCAGTGACAAAAAAAACATGTATTTCTACAGTAAAATTGCATCTGTGTTCACACTTTCCCAACAACTTTGATATTTTTCACTTTGGAGTTGTAGTCATGTAAACATTAATGCTAGCAACCAGCTCCTCACATCCACTGGAGTACACATAACAATACATGGGAAAATGCTTATAATTCAATGATGGAAATGTATATCTCAAACGAATTAGCTAGTAAACCAAGGGTAGTTGGTAGCTTTGGTCCAAATTACTTTCAGTTGAGGCAGCCTGGGATGTCCCATGCCTCGATTAGTAATTTGTCGTTGATGAAAGAGTTAATTTTGACATGACTCAGATGTTGGCTAAATTAAAGCACAAACGTCAACATGCATTTGAAACATGAAATAAATATATCGACATATTACACGTGAACCCAAGCTAATACAAAACATATATACTTTAGCAATTAAATCTTTTTTAGCAAATTACAAGTTGTAAATTCATTACGAGCAATATGGGCCTATATTGCATAAAAAACATTGAATAATAACTAAACCATGGATACACAACAACATATCATCAAACCCATTCACCCATAACTCAGCATCCTAGTATTTCTGACCATTTAGAAATGTTACATTACAGTCTTCGCAACCTATTGTCACGTCCTGACCTTAGTTCCTTTTGTATGTCTCTATTTTAGGTTGGTCAGGGCGTGAGTTGGGGTGGGCATTCTATGTTTTGTTCTTGTGTTTATATTTCTATGTGTTTGGCCTGGTATGGTTCCCAATCAGAGGCAGCTGTCAATCGTTGTCTCTGATTGAGAACCATACTTAGGCAGCCTGTTTTCCCACTCTTGTTTGTGGGTGGTTATTTTCCATTTCAGTGTTTTTCACCATACGGGACTGTTTCGGTTTTTCTTTATTCGTTTGTTCTCTGTGTTTAGTGTAATAAATATGACGAACACTTACCAAGCTGCATATTGGTCCAATATTTCCTACTCCTCCTCAGAAGAGGAAGACGACAACCGTTACACCTATCCTCTGAATGACATTTACTGTATGTTGTGCAATGTGACAGTCGTTCTCCAGTCTTTGATATAGGTTAGGTTAGGCCTAGGCTTCTTCTTGCTATACCCCGGTCAGATGTTAGTCAGCTCTTTGGAGATCTGGGGAGTAGATTTAGTGCCTTTGTCTTCAATGCATAGACCCTTTTGTCTTCTGGATTGAAAGAAGATTTTGGTGAAATATTTATTGAATCAAGGAAATTGTCACGACTTCTACCGAAGGTGGCTCCTCTCCCTGTTCCGGTGGTGCTCGGCGGTCGGCGTCGCCAGTCTACTAGCCATCACCAATCCCTTTTTCCTTTTCTGTTTGTTTTGTCTTTGGTTCTTTTCCACACCTGGTTTCATTTGCGTTAATTTCTGTGTGCATAATTGTAACCTGTTGCCTGCCTAAGTTTGTGCGGGATTAGTCTTTTATTGTGATGTGCTCGGTTGGATTTACCGTTATTTGTTTTCTCGGTTCAGTAAAGTGTATGAGTGTCTGAACTCTGTTTGTTCCTCCATGCGTTTGCACGGGTTCTCTGTTTAACAGATTAACAGGATTGTGCCATTCCTGTGTTGGTGGACTGTCTCATTAAAACACGCTTCTCAGACATCCCTGCTCTCCTGCGCCTGACTCCTACACCTACCACCTAGACGCACCTTATCACAGAAATGGCAATAACTTACAGCTAGTGCATTCATCTCAAGATAGCTAGGTGGGACAACCACATATCACAGTTATAGTAAGTACATGTTTGCTCTAAAGTAGCTAGTTACAGCTAGTAAGGGAAGGGAGGGGGAATCAAGTACGAGTGTTGGTTCACAAAACATATTATTTAGTATACTCTTTGAAGAGGATGGATTTTAGATGTTTTCAGAAGATGGGCAGGGATTCTGCTGTCATAGCTTCAGGGGTAGCTGGCTCCACCATTGGGGTGGCAGGACAGAGCTTGGGTTGTAGCGTTTGAGCATAGCCTGAAGGTAGGGAAGGTAAGTTCCTCTTGACACTCCCGTGGGCAAGTGCCATGGTCTTGTAGTGGATGCAAGCTTTAACAAATAGACAGTGGAGTGTTTGTTGGAGCTGGTGACAGAGGGGAACTTTGGAAGGTTGAAAACCAGGTGGGCTGCAGCGTTCTAAACAACTTGGTTTGATGGCACAAGCGGTGAGCCCAGCCTACAGAGAGTTGCAGTAGTCCAGATTAGGTAGGGTTGAGCACGAACCTGCAGGAGCGAGTCACTGCTTTGGTGTTTGCAGAGAACAACAGGGTGTTATCCAGGGACATGCCAAGGTTCTATGCCCTCTGGGAGGGGGACCCCGTGGAGTTGTCTACCGTGATGGAGAGGTATTTGAGCGGGCAGGCCTTCCCCGGGAGGAAGAGCAGCTCTGTCTTGTCAAGGTTGAGATTGAGGTGGTGGGACAACATCTAAGCTGAGATATCTGCCTGGCACACAGATGCGTGTCACCACCTGGTTGTCAGAAGGGGGGAAGGAGAAAAGTAGTTGAGTGTCATCTGCATAGCAGTGATAGGAGACACCATGTGAGGATATGATGGCGCCGAGTGACTTGGTGTATAGAGAGAAGAGGTCCCAAAACCGAGCCCTGGGGTGCACCAGTCATAAGAGTATGTGGCGCAGACACAGTTCCTCTCAACGACACCTGGTAGGAGCAGTCTGCCAGGTAGGATGCAATCCAAGAGTGTGCAGAGCCTGAGATGCCCAGCCCTGAGAGAGTGGAGAGGAGGTTCTGATGGTTCACGGTGCAAAAGGCAGCGGGTAGATCTAAGAGGATGAGAACAGAGAGAGAGTCAGCTTTGGCAGTCTGTTACACAGAAAAGAGCTCGGTTGAGTGACCATTCTTGAAGCCTGACTGGTTAGGGTCAAGAAAATTGTTCTTAGTGTGATAACGAGATACTTTAACTTCTTCGAGATAGGGGGCGCTCTTTTAATTTTTGGATAAAAAACGTTGCCGTTTTAAACAAGATATTTTGTCACGAAAAGATGCTCGACTATGCATGTAATTGACAGCTTTGGAAAGAAAAAACTCTGACGTTTCCAAAACTGCAAAGATATTATCTGTGAGTGCCCCAGAACTAATGCTACAGGCGAAACCAAGATTAAGTTTCATACAGGAAATGCCCCAGAATTCTGAAGGTGCTGTGTTCCAATGTCTCCTTATATGGCTGTGAATGCGCCAGGAATGAGCCTGCCCTTTCTGTCGTTTCTCCAAGGTGTCTACAGCATTGTGAAGTATTTGTAGGCATATCATTGGAAGATTGACCATAAGAGACTACATTTACCAGGTGTCCGCCCGGTGTCCTGTGTCGGAATTATTGCGTAATCTCTAGGTCCATGCGCGTTCCATTTCTTCAGAAGAGAAAGTCAACTGCCACGAAGGATTTATCATCGATAGATATGTGAAAAACACCTTGAGGATTGATTCTAAACATCGTTTGCCATGTTTCTGTCGATATTATGGAGTTAATTTGGAAAAAAGTTCGCGTTTTAATGACTTAATTATTATTATTATTATTATTATTATTTTATTTTTCTTACCCAAACGTGATGAAGAAAACGGAGCGATTTGTCAACCCAAATAATATTTTTGTAAAAACTGAACATTTGCTATCTAACTGAGAGTCTCCTCATTGAAAACATCTGAAGTTCTTCAAAGGTAAATGATTTTATTTGAATGCTTTTCTGGTTTTTGTGAAAATGTTGCATGCTGAATGCCAGGCATAATCCTATGCTAGGCTATCAATACTGTTACACAAATGCTTGTTTAGCTATGGTTCAAAAGCATATTTTGAAAATCTGAGATGACAGTGTTGTTAACAAAAGGCTAAGCTTGAGAGCAAATAGATTTATTTGCATTTCATTTGCGATTTTCATGAATAGTTAACGGGTTATGGTAATGGGCTTGAGGCTGTAGTCACGATCCCGGATCCGGGATGGCTCGACGCAAGAAGTTAACAGTGACAGCACACTCAAGTGTTTTGGAAATAAAATTTAAAAATCAGATGTCAGAGGAGTCCATGTTGATGTCAGAGGAGTCCATCAAGATGTTTTCTTGAGCAGGGGAGTGATTTGGGCCATTTTTGCTGAGCTGCCTGCATCCCTGTTCTGTAAGCTCGCAATGAGTCACTCAGCCACGGAGCAGGAGAGGAGGGCCAAGCCGGCCGGGGGAATGGTGACAGTGCGAGTCATAGGATGTGGAAAGGAAGGTGTATTAAGTGAAGGTTGTGACAACGCATGACCATCTGGGTAGTGGCTGAGTGTCCAAGGTTGGAGGAAAGAAAATAAAGTCAGAGACCTGGAGGGAGGGTGCAGTGAGATTAGTAGGTGAACAGCCTCTAGTAAAGATGAGCTCAAGCATATTGCTTGCCTTATGAGTGGGAGGGGACTAGGAAAGGTCAAAAGAGGCAAGGAGGGGAAGGCGAGTTAGAGCATTTTTTTTTTACCAAAGGCAGATGTCAGGAGATTGAAGACGCCAAGTACGAAGAGAGGTGAGCCATCGTCAGGAAATTATCTTATCAAGGTGTCAAGCTCATTGAGGACCTCTCTAAGGGCACCTGGTGGGCGATAGATGATAACAATCTTAAGCTTGAGTGGACAAGTGACAGTAACAGAATGGAATTCAAATGAGGAGTTGGACAGGTATGAGGGAGAAAAGAGAAAATCTCCACCTAGGAGAAATGAGTAGCCCTGTGCCACCACCGTGATGACCAGATGCTCTCGGACTACGAGAGAAAACATAGTCAGATGAAGAGAGAGCGGCTGGAGTAGCAGTGTTCTCTGGGGTTATACATGTCTCCGTCAGGGCCAAAACGTCAAGGGACTGAAGGGCAGCATAGGCTGAGATGAACACGCCTTCTTGACCACAGATCGGCAGTTCCAAATGCTGCCAGAGACCAGGAATTCCATGTGTTGTGAAAACAGGGTACACTAAATTAGAAGGGGTTGCAGCCTAGGTGTGGAGAGTGTCTGTAAAGCCTACAGGGAGAGGAGCGAACTGGGATAGAAAACACACACATAGGTGCTAAAGCTACAAAAGCAAAAATAGATAATCTGAAAAGAACTAGGTAAGATACAGGTGAGAGAGTGGTGTGTAGCCTTCCTCTCTTTCCTTCCTCGAACAATTCCGCAGAACAATTAGACAAAACCACCCTAAAAAGTCGCTGACACGGTTGCTGCTGAGAAAACAGCGGAGACTAAATTACTAATACCAATTGCTAATTGCCTTGCAAGGGTGAAGAGCACACCTACCGGTACTAATTGCTTATGAGAGGATAAACCACTCCGCCTCCAATACAGCCACTGAATACCAAAACCACAAAAGTGTTGAGTAAAATAGAGATTGCATCATCTGTGTATCTGTTGGGGCTGTATGCAAATTGGAGTAGGTCTAGGATTACTGGGATGATGGTGTTGATGTGAGCAATTCATGGTTACAGACGTGAGTGCTACGGGTCATTTATGCAGGTTACCTTGGTGTTCTTGGGCACAGGCACTATGGTGGTCTGCTTGAAACATGTAGGTATTACAGACTCCGCCAGGGACAGGTTGAAAATGTCAGTGAAGACTCTTGCCAGTTGTTCAGCGCATACTTGCGGTACACTTCCTGGTAATCCGTCTGGCCCTCCGGCCTTGTGAATGTTGACCTGTTTAAAGGTCTTACTAACATTGGCTACGGCGAGTGTCATCCCACAGTAATTCGGAATAGCTGGTCCTCTCATGCGTGCTTCAGTGTTGCTTGCCTCGAAGCGTGCACAGAAGTTGTTGAGCTCGTGTGGTAGGCTTCTGTCATTGGGCAGCTCACGGCTGGGCTTCCTTTTGTAAGTCAATAATAGTTTGCAAGCTCTGCCATATCCAACGAGCGTCGGAGCCAGAGTAGTAGGATTCAATCTTAGTCCTGTATTGACGCTTTGCCTGGTTGATGGTTCGTCTGAGGGTATAGCGGGATTTCTCATAAGCGTTCCGGTTAGAGTCCTGCTCCTTGAAAGTGTCCGCTCTACGTTTAGCTCATTGGCGATGTTAAACAGAATCCATGGCTTCTGGTTGGGGTATGTACGTACGATCAATGTGGGGACAACGTCATCGATGCACTTATTGATGAAGCCGGTGACTGTTGTGGTATACTCCTCAATGCCATCGGATGAGTGCCAGAACATATTCCAGTCTATGCCAGCAAAACAGTCCTGTAGCTTAGCATCTGCGTCATCTAAACAATTCCGTATTGAGCGAGTCATTGGTACCGCCTGCTTTGGTTTCTGCTTGTAAATGACAGGGATTTGGGCCTGGTCTGGTATATGGAGTAAATCCTTCGTGTCTGACTCGTTAAAGAAAAAAACTTTTTCCAATTCGAGGTGAGTAATCACCATTCTGATATCCAGAAACTCTTTCCGGCAGAAACATTATGTACAAAATAAGTTACAAACAACGTGAAAAAACTGCAGCCATCTCCTCAGGTGCCATTATGACGTTGAATCATTGTGGAAACTGATTGGATTTGCAAAATGTCATCAACGTAAGGCCATTTTGTCATTGTTTTTACCCAACTTTTACCCTATATCCAATGACATGGTGAAATTTTTGGTTGAATTAACGTTAGTTGAAAACTGAACCAAATGTAAATCAAAACAAGACGTTGAACTGACGTCTGTGCCAAGTGGGATTCCTCCATCCCTCCTTCCTTCCATCTGAGCAGCACTAAAGTCGTCTTAATCTTCTCTTCCACAATCAAGGAACAAAGAGCAGAGTGTTGGCAGAGCACTTCACTTTTTTTTAGAACTAATATCGATTAAATATTTAGTAAACATGCATTGCATTAGCCATTGTCAGGATTAGTGCCTTTCATCCTCAAACTGTTCTGTTCTGTCTCTCTGCTCTCTGTTTGTTGATCTTTTTCTGGGGTGTTTGTGGCTATCTCAAATCCTAAAGGACACATGAGCTACGGTGCCTGAGCAAACATTTGAAAGGGTGATTAAAAATTGGTTGTGAAAACAGACTGACAGTTCTTTTTAAATCAATTTGTAAACATAAACAGAATGATTTAAGGAGCCAAAACCGGAAAAAAATGGATACATGTTAACAACTTTGGTAATATTTACATTATTTCCAGGCGTCATGAAAACCTTTCATCGCTTGTTACTGCAGTCAAATATTTGTAACACACACACACAAAAAAAACGCTTTGTAGTTAAACTTCTTATGGCTGAAGGGCAGTATTGAGTAGCTTGGATGAATAAGGTGTTATAATTATTATTAGTATTGAATAGAAAACACTCTAAAGTTTCTAAAACTTGAATGATTTGAATGATGTCTGTGAGTATAACAGAACTCATATGGCAGGCAAAATCCTGAGGAGAAATCAAAACAGGAAGTGAGAAATCTGAGCTTGGTATGTATTCACCACAGTTCCTATTGAAATCCCCTTGCGATATTAATGATGTTGCACTTCTTAGGGCTTCGACTAGATGTCAACCGTCTATAGAAATTTGAATGAGACGTCTACTGTGTTGTGGGACTGAATGAGAGCAGAATGTATCAGGCGTCTGGCAGTCAGCCATTTTCTGATCACGCGCATTCCTCATGGTATCCACTTGCGTTCCATTGCTCATGAAGACACAAAAGAATACTCCGGTTGGAACTTTATTGAAGCTATATGTTAAAAACATCCTAATGATTGATTCTGTACTTAGTTTGAAATGTTTCTTCGACCTGTAATATAACTTTTTGAAGTTTTTGTCCGACGTAACGCTGACCAGAATGAGCGTTTGGATATGTATACCAAACGCGCTAACAAAAGGAGGTATTTGGACATAAATAACAGACAAAACAAACATTTATTGTGGACCTGGGATTCCTGAGAGTACTTTCTGATGAAGATCATCAAAGGTAAGGGAATATGTATCATGTAATTTCTTGTTTATGTTGACGTCAACATGGCGGCTATTTTGACTATTGTTCTGAGCGCCGTCTCAGATTATTGCATGGTTTGCTTATTCCGTAAAGTTTTTTTGAAATCAGATACAGCGGTTGTGTTAAGGAGAGGTATATCTATAATTCCATGTGTATAACTTGTATTATCATCTACATTTATGATGAGTATTTCTGTTGAATGGTGTGGCTATGCAAAATCACTGGATGTTTTTGGAACTAGTGAATGTAAACTCATATTTTGATATAAATATGAACTTTATCAAACAAAAAATACATGTATTGTGTAACATGAAGTCCTATGAGTGTCATCTGATGAAGATCATCAAAGGTTAGTGATTAATTTTATCTCTATCTGTGATTTTTGTGACTGCTATCTTTGGCTGGATAAACATGGCAGTGTTTATTGTCGTTTGGTGGTGACCTAACATAATAATTTGTGGTGCTTTTGCTGTAAAGCATATTTGAAATTGGACACTGTGGTGGGATTAACGACAAGATTACCTTTAAAATGGTATAAAATACATGTATGTTTGAGGAATATTGAGATTTTAGATGTTTTGAATTTGGCGCCCTGCACTTTCACTGGCTGTTGTAAATATCATCAACTTAACCCAAAGAGGTTTTTAAGAGACAAATGTCTTGCCATTTGCTGACGCTTATCATTGTTTCCCAGTGAAATATTTGAAAGGAAGAATGAGTTTACTCCTCAGACGATGGCAGACGGCAGCCCAGGAAAAGTTTCAAGTGCCTCTGTTGACCGCACACAAAGTAACTGATCTACTTAACAGCTTTAAAACTATTTTATTTATAATCTTCTTCCTCCCCCTTTCTTTCTCATTATTTCTCTCTCTCTGTCTCTCTCTCTCCCTAAAACCCCCTTAACCCCCCACACACTCTACCATCCATCTTCTGAGCAACAGAGACTAAGGAGCCGTTAGGCAATGGCCCAGATCATGAGTGGTCCTGATCATTAAGGAGGATCTTAAAGACCAGCCAGCTATTAAACAGCTTACAGCCTACTAGTGATTGGCACTACTTTTATTGATCTCACATTTTTTTCTGTTTTTTCCAGAGGTACGTGTCGTCGAGCTGTTTTCCTTCAGGAATTTGTGGAGAAAATTGCTGCCCCACATCTCAAGCACTAAGCCCAGGACAGACATGTGCTGGCAGTGCCAGAGAACTATCAGATCTGCCAATCTGCCAGAAGCTGTTAAGTCAGCCAAGCTGAAGAGGCAAGAGCAGCATCTCCTGCTTGTTCAGAGTGAGCGGTCTGTCTACCAGAAGATGGTTGCTGACCTGTCAGGACCTGGAGTTGTCTCTGGGGGCCCATACTGAACCAGCAAGCAAAGACATTTGGATGCATTTACAGCTTTGATTTTGCTCAAAAGTAAGCAACATTTCCTCCTTTATACTGATTAAGGACATAGATGGATAGATATACACTCAAATAATATATATATATATATGGGAGGCCTTTTACATGAGCGGTGTAAAGACAGATGGACAGTGGTGAGACAGTTAATTGTCATTTATCTTAATGTTCTTTTGTTGTTTGCAGGTGTACTATCCTTCTGATCCTATGCAGCCTGGTCCAATCTACTTTTTAACTCTTCGCAAGCATGGCTTGTTTGGTGTCTGCTGTGAAGGAATACCGCAACAAGTCAACTACTTGATTGATGAAGGCATGTCATCCAGCAATGGCAGCAGCGCAATCATCAACTACATGCACCATTTCTTCACCAAATAGTTGGTTGGAGAAACACATGTGGAACTGAATTGTGATAACTGCAGTGGCCAAAACAAGAAGAAGTTCGTGCTCTGATATTGTGCCTGGCAGACCAAGCACAAGCTCCACCACAGTCTGGACCTTCACTTCCTGATCACAGGCCACACCAAGTTTTCCCCCGACTTGTTCTTCGGCCTCATCAAGCAGCACTTCAGAAAGACCAGAGTGATCACTTTGTCTGAGATTGCTGGTGTTGTGAAGAACAGCACTGTGACAGGGGTCAACATCCCACAGCTGGTTGTACTGGAGGATTGTACGGTGCTGGTGGAAAGCAATGGCTGACAACAACACCTGACTCCGTACTTCAGGCCACTTCCACAGATCAAGCAGTACCAGCACTTCAGGTGAATATCATTTCCATTGCATTGTATGAGCTTATTCATCTTATCTAAACTTTGGAGGTGAATTGATGTTGTGCAATGTTGTAATGTCTTCAATTTTGGGGGGTTATTTCCTGTTTTACAGCTTTGATACTCTGGAGCCTGGTGTTGTCGCCGCCAAGGACCGTCCGGGCTGTCGGGACCAGGTTTCAGCTGCTGCGCAACACTGACTTCCTTCCTCCCATAGATAGTCTGCCTGTACAAGCACAACATGGCCTGGACACAGCTAGACGAATGTATACAGCTACCTCGTCTATCACTACCGTTATTGATATTGTTAATGTACATACTGTATATTGTTTTATTTATATTGACACTATCTGTTTCTGATATTGCTAATATGCAAGTAACCATTTGGCTGTACCATTTACACCTTCTGTAGAGACCCATCCACTTAGCAAGACTTAGCTAAATATTGATAAATAAAATGAATATTGATATGTCTTAACATGATTTTGTTAGAGAGAGTCACTAAACACAAATGCTTCGTTTGTAAATTATGTCAGAGTGTTGGAGTGTGCCCCTGGCTATCTGTCAATAAAAAATTTAATAAAAACTGGTCCGTCTGGTTTACGGAATTTGAAATGATTTATGCTTTTACTTTTGATACTTAAGTACATTCGAGCAATTCCATTTACATTTGATATTCAAGTATTTTTTTAAACCAAATACTTTTACTTCCGTCATTTTCTATTACGATATCTTTACATCTGGACACTTTCTGTTTCCATGGAATGTGTCCTTATTGTAGGCTACTACCACTTTTAGTCTTAAACTTTTCTACACTACTCACATGTACTCACATGTGAATCCTTAAAGAGATGGGTGGGGCTGGCATAAGACGGTGTGAACAATGCTGAATGGGTGTAGAAAACATCTCTCCAGTAGGTACCAAAACATTCAAAGGCCCTTTTCTCCAAAGTGAGTTTACAAGTGTATCAACTTTCAAAGCAGAATTACTTTCCCATTGTTCCTCAAAAATGCAGAGTATGATATACCATTTTGTAGCTCTGAGTCTCTCTTTTTAAAAATGTAAAATGCCCAATTTCAAATTTTGCTACATAAGACCGAATCCAGGTGGAGTCACATTTAACCTTCTGCTAATCAAGGAGTTCATACGCATTGGTATTAAACATCCATTATTATTGTCCTTCATGCTCGTTCATGGATCACAAAAGGGATTAGTCAGCGACCCTCTCCAACTGCACATCCACTTGTCCATGTCTTAATTGGAGAGATGACAAAACACTGCTCTGGATGGAAGTCGTTGCTCATTGGAAGATGATTTAAAGGCCCGAGTCGTACGAAGGGAACAGAGAAGAAACAAGGCATTCTCTCTTTAATTAACATTAGTCTCCTTGCTTCCCTGACTGGGTCCATTAGCGTACTACCAACCCATTAGTCTTATCAACGCAGGCAGCAAAGTTTTCCCAAGAGACCTCTAAGCTACAAGCTGGGGCCATGAGAGGGTTTGACCCGTGAGCCTTTTGACCTGTGGACCGACTGAGTATGTTCTATGTGCCACTCCACCCGAGCTTGTAATCATGTCGTTGAATGATTTGTATGAGTTGAGCTCTTGTAGCCTCTCGCAGCTGCGTCAGGAGTGTCCCCGTGTCTGTACTCACCCGGGAGACAAAACATACAATTAGAGCTGGTACCGGCCAACAAATGAAGTCACACTCAGATGCTGGAAATACGCACTTTCCTTTAGTAGTGCTATTGATAGTGTTGTAATGTGTCTTCCCACAGCTGGTGAACAGCGGAGAGGAGCAGCGAGCAGCAGCAATGAGGTGGACGTCCATTGGTCAAGAGGTACCTGTCCGAAATGCGCACTGAAGGTGAGTTCCTTTTAACTCTACTTCTGTGTGTTTAGCAATTCGTTTGAGGCGATAGGGAATAGGAAACATCTGTCTCAATGTAACTGAAAAAATGCAGAATTTACTTAATACAAAATTGCAACCCCACACATGAATGGTCTCAGGATGCTTTACTGTTGGCATGACCGTGGACTGATGGTAGCGCTCACCTTGTCTTCTCCGGACAAGCTTTTTTCCGGCTGCCCCAAACAATCGGAAATGGGATTCATCAGAGAAAATGACTTTACCCCAGTCCTCAGCAGTCCCTGTACCTTTTGCAGAATATCAGTCTGTCCCTGATGTTTTTCCTGGAGAGAAGTGACTTCTTTGCTGCCCTTCTTGACACCAGGCCACCAAAAGTCTTCGCCTCACTGTGCGTGCAGATGCACTCACACCTGCCTGCTGCCATTCCTGAGCAAGCTCTGTACTGGTGGTGCCCCGATCCCGCAGCTGAATCAACTTTAGGAGACGGTCATGGCGCTTGCTGGACTTTCTAGGGCTCCCTGAAGCCTTCTTCATAACAATTGAAGCGCTCTTCTTGTAGTTCTTGATGATCCGATAAATGGTTGATTTAGGTACAATCTTACCGGCAGCAATATCCTTGCATGTGAAGCCCTTTATGGGCAAAGCAATGATGACGGCATGTGTTTCCTTACAGGTAACTATCGTTGACAGAGGAAGAACAATGATTCCAAGCACCACCCTCCTTTTGAAGCTTGGTTAAGGGCTTGTTGAATGTCCTTCCCTATAATATTGTATCTGGTCAAGAACAATTTCTTTCAAAAGCTTACTAAGGGTTGGTAACAGGCTGATTGGTTCGGATTTTTGAGCCAGTAAAGGGTGCTTTACTATTCTTAGGTAGCGGAATGACTTTTGCTTCCCTCCAAGCCCGGGGACACACTTTCTAGTAGGCTTAAATTAAAAATGATGGAATATAGGAGTGGCAATATCATCCATTATTATCCTCAGTATTTTTCCATCCAAGTTGTCAGACCTTTCATTGTTGATAGACAACAGTAATTTGTTCCCCTCTTCCACACTCACTTTATGGAATTCAAAATTACAATGCTTGTCTTTCCTAATTTGGTCAGATATACTTGGATGTGTAGTGTCAGTGTTTGTTGCTGGCATGTCATGCCTACAGTTTCTATTCTTGCCTATGAAAAAGTTATTCAAGTAGTTGGCAATGTCCGTTGGTTTTGTGATGAAGGAGCCATCTGATTCAATGGAAGATAGAGCTCAGTTCGCATTTCCCCAAATGTCATTTAAGTTCCTCCAAAGCTTTTAACTATGATTCTTTATGTCGTTTAATCTTTGTTTCATTGTGCAGTTTCTTCTTTTCAGTTTAGTCACATGATTTCTCAACTTGCATTATGTTTGCCAATCGGTTGTGCAGCCAGACTTATTTTCAATTCCTTTTGCCTCATCCAACTCAACCATAAAATGTTTCAAATCCTCATCAATCCACAGGGATGTAATATTCTTTACGGTCTTTTTCTTAATGGGTGCATACTTAACAGTAACTGGAAAAAGCAATTTCATAAATCTGCCAAGTGCAGCGTCTGTTTGCTCCACATTATGCACCACAGACCAACACATAGTCTTTACATCAACCACATAGGAATCACAACAAAACTTATTGAGTGACCTTTTATACACTATATTTGGCCCAGCCTTTGGAAAATTGGTTTTCCTAGATATGGCTACTATATTGTGATCACTACATCTGATGGTTCAGGATACAGATTTAAAGCAAATTTCTTCAGCATTAGTAAAGAAGGTGATCAATACATGTTGATGATTTCATTCCTGTGCTGTTTTTAACTAGCCTGGTAGGCTGGCTGATAACCTGAACCAGGTTGCAGGCACTGGGTTACAGCTTAAAGCTTTTTCTTGAGTGGCAGCTTGATGAAAGCCAGTTAATATTTAAATCAACCCGGAAAATATATATCCCTGTTTATAACACACAATTATTAAACAAACATTTCACAAGTTATCCAGATACTGGGCAGTTTCCTACCAGAATGGGCTTTAGGCGAGGCAGATTAACCTGTAGTCATATTACTTCAACAGTATTAAACATGAGATCCTCTCGAAGCTTTACAGGATTTTTTTTTTTACACAATGTTTTCTACACAGTGTTTCTGAATATAAACAGCAACACCTCCACCATTGGCATTTCTACAATGCCTTGCAAAAGTATTCATACTCCTTGGTGTTATCCCTATTTTGTTGCATTACAGCATGTAATTTAAATAGATTTTTATTTGGATTTCATGTAATGGACATACACAAAATATTACAAATTGGTGAATTGAAATGAAAAAAAAATTACATGTACAAATAAAATAAAAATAATAATAACTGAAGTGGTAAGTGCACTGCATATGTATACAACCCTTTGCTATGAAGCCCCTAAATAAGATCTAGTGCAACCAATTACCTTCAGAAGTCACATAATTAGTTAAATAAAGTCCACTTGTGTGCAATCTAAGCATCACATGATATCAGTCAATATACACCTGTTCTGAAAGGCCCCAGAGTCTGCAACACCACTAAGCAAGGGGCACCACTAAGCAAGGGGCACCACCAAGCAAGGGGCACCATGAAGACCATGAAGACCACAGATCAGGGTTGAGTTATGAAAAAAATATCAGAAACTTTGAACATCCCACAGAGCGCCATTAAATGCATTATAAAAAATGGAAAGAATATGGCACCACAACAAACCTGCCAAGAGAGGGCCACCCACCAAAACTCAAGGACCAGGCAAGGAGGGCATTAATCAGAGAGGCAACAAAGAGACCAATGATAACCCTGATGGAACTGCAAAGCTCCACAGCAGAGATTGGAGTATCTGTCCATGGGACCACTTTAAGCCGCATACTCCACAGAACTGGGCTTTACGGAAGAGTGGCCAGAAAAAAGCCATTTCTTAAAGAACAAAATAAGCAAACACATTTGGCGGGAGACTCCCCAAACATATGTAGGAAGGTACACTGGTCAGATGATACAAAAATTTAGCTTTTTGGCCATCAAGGAAAACTTTATGTCTGGCGCAAACCCAACACTTCTCATCACCCCGAGAACACCATACCCACAGTGAAGCATTGTGGTGGCAGCATAATGCTGTGGGGATGTTTTTCATCGGCAGGGACTGGGTAACTGGTCAGAATTGAAGGAATGATGGATGGTCCTAAATACAGGGAAATTCTTGAGGGTAACCTGTTTGTCATCCAGAGATTTGAGACTGGGACAGAGGTTCAACTTCCAGCAGGACAATGACCCTAAGCATACTGCTAAAGCAACACTTGAGTGGTTTAAGGGGAAACATTTAAATGTCTTGGAATGGCCTAGTCAAAGCCCAGACCTCAATCCAATTGAGAATCTGTGGTATGATTTGAAGGAGCTGGAGCGGTTTTGCCTTGAGGAATGGGCAAAAATCCCAGTGGCAAGATCTGTCAAGCTGATAGAAACATACCCCAAGAGACTTGCAGCTGTAATTTCTACAAAGGACTGACTTTGGGGGATGAATTGTTATGCATGCAAGATTTCTGTTTTTTGTCTTATTTCTTGTTTGCTTCACAATAAAACATACTAAACATACCCTGCATCTTCAAAGTGGTTGGCATGTTGTGTAAATCAAATGATACAAAACCCCCCAATTAATCAATTTTAATTCCAGGTTGTAAGGCAACAAAATACGAAAAATGCCAAGGGGGGTGAATACTTTCGCAAGCCACTGTATATTTTCTGTAAATGGTATGAACTTGTATTTCTACCACTGTATCATCAAAGGTATTATCTAAGTGAATTTCAGAGATAAGTCAAAATATGAATGTCATCTGTTACTAGCAAATTATTCATTTCATTCATATTTTTTCTGAAGCTACATGTCTTTACCGTGGGCTAGTTTGAGCATTTTTCTTCTGGGATGCTTATCGCTTTACTGGGAAGCTTAGCAGAAGTAGATATGCTCATGTCATATGTTAGTACAGGGTGAGCTGCACACACTTCCTCCCCGGGCACACTGACTCAGTGCTAACAGTATACATGTGGTTCATAGGCATATGATTACTGCATACAATAGTTGAATCAGCAGAGGTATTCAGGGCAGTTAGAGAGACATACATTAGGTTACTTACATTGTCTAACAATGCCCCTGGTGTAAATCAAATCAAAATCAAATCAAACTTTATTTGTCGCATGCACCAAATACAACAAATGTAGACCTTACCGTGAAATGCTTTCTTACAAGCTCTTAACCAACAGTGCAGTTCAAAAATATTTACAAATAAACTCAAGTAAAAAAATATATAAAATAAAAAGTAACACAATAACATAACAATAATGAGGTTATATACTGGGGGTACCGGTACCGAGTCAGTGTGCGGGGGTACAGGTTAATAGAGGTAATTTGTATATGTAGGTAGGGGTGAAGTGACTATGCATAGATAATAAAGAGCAAGTAGCAGCATTGTACAAAACAAATGGAGGCAGGGAGGGGGGTCAGCCTCCTTGTAGGCTGTCTCATCGTTATCGGTGATCAGGCCTGCTGCTGTTGTTTCGTCAGCAAACTTAATGATGATGTTGGAGTCGTGTTTGGCCACGCAGTCGTGGTTGAACAGGCAGTGCAGGAGGGGTCTCAGTACACACCGCTGAGGGGCCCCAGTGTTGATGGTCAGCGTGGCAGATGTGTTGTTGCCAACCCTTACCACCTGGAGGCGGCCCGTTAGGAAGTCCAAGATCCAGTTGCAGAGGGGGGTGTTTAGTCCCTGTATCCTTAGCTTAGTTATGAGCTTTGTGGGCACTATGCTGTTTACACTCTGAGCTGTAGTCAATGAACAGCATTCTCACATATGGGTCCTTTTGTCCAGGAGGGAAAGGGCAGTGTGGAGTGCGATTGAGATTGCGTCATCTGTGTATCTGTTGGGGTGGTATGCGAATTGGAGTGGGTCTAGGGTATCCGGGAGGATGCTGTTGATGTCAGCCATGACCAGCCTGTGAAAGCACTTCATGGCTACCGAAGTGAGTGGTACGGGCTGGTAATCATTTAGGCAGGTTACCTTCGTTATTCGTTATTTTTCCGTTTCATCTTCATTATTTATCTTCCCTATTGAACATGCTATTCTCCGTCTTAAATATTATCATTTATTTAGATATTAGAGTAGCTGAGGATTAATTAGAAACATAGTTTGACTTGTTTGGACTTGTTTTTGGATTTGTTTGTATGCATGTTGAAAGAGTGGATTACTGAGATCATTGGTGCCAACTAAACTGACATAAAGAAGGACTTTATCGAACAAAACAACCATTCATTCTGTAGCTGGGAACCTTGGAATTGCAAACAGAGGAAGGTCTCCAAAGGTAAGTGATTTATTTAATCGCTAGTATTTGTGATTTTGTGTTTTGGCACTGTCCTCAGATAATCACATGGTATGCTTTTGCCTTAAAGCCTTTTTCAAATCTGACAACGCAGTTGGATTAACAAGAAGTTAAGCTTTTAAATGATTTATTTAAGACACTTGTATTTTCATGAATGTTTAATATGACATTTTTTGTATTTTGAATTTCGTGCTCTGCAATTTCACCGGTTGTCGTAGGTGTCCCGCTAGCGGTTCATGTGCCCTAAGAGGTGTGCCCTCATTTCTTGATGAACATTTTCTTGTTTGCTTTATGGCCTTATAGAGTTGGTTGAGTGTGGTCTTAAATAGTAAATAGGTGGTAACGAATAATATACTGTAGATGAGAACTCTCTTTGTAGATACTGTAGTGTGGTCTACAGTTCATCATAAGGTACTCTACCACAGGCGAGCAATACCTCAAGACTTCTTTAATATTAGACATCACACACCAGCTGTTATTAACAATTTGACACACACCCCCACCCCTCGTTGTACCATCTCTGTTCTACCGGTGCATGGAAAATCCCGCCAGCTCTATATTATCCGTGTTGTCGTTCAGCCACGATTCGGTGAAATATAAGATATTACAGTTCTTAATTACAGTTCTTACGATTAATATCTTATAAGATATTAATGGTAATCGTAGGTCATCAGTTTTATTTTCTATTGTTAGCAAGAAGTACGGAATGCAGTGGGAGTTTACTCGCTCGCCTACGGATTCTCAGAAGGTCTACATCCTCTTTTCTTTGTCTTTTCTTCACACAAATGACGGGCATTTGTGCCTGTTCCTGGGAGAGCCGTATATCCTTCTCGTCGGACTCGTTAAAGGAAAAAGGGTTTTCCAGTTCGTGGTGAGTAATCGCTGTTCTGATGTCCAGAAGTTATTTTCGGTCATAAGACACATCATAAGAGATGGTAGCAGCAACATTATATACAAAATAAGTTTAAAAAGTTACAAAATCTCGCAATTGGTCAGGGGTATGTAAAACGTCAGCCATCCTCTTCGGCATCATCTTAACTTTTAAATACATTTGCTGAAGGATTATGACCACTCTGCGTCGCAATGGTAGGCAATAGCTGATCTGGCTTGGGTCATTGATAAGTCAGTTTCCCAATGCAGCCTTATAATGCTGTGAAAGGTTCCAGGAACGCGAATGATTTGGGTGGATCCCATCCTCTTTATACAACGTGTTTTGTTTCCAAAAGGTATCAACATAGTCAACAAAAGTTAGATCCATTGAGCTGAAGTAATCACATAGCCAGTTGTGGAGTGAATCCTGCTAAAGCATTCAATGCCACGATTCAGAGAGGGAACAGGGCCCGATATGATGGGTCTAAATAGCAATCACTAACTCAGAGGCTGCTGCCTACATTGAGACCCAATCACTGGCCACTTTAATAAATGGATCACAAGTCACTTTATACAATGCCACTCTAAATAATGCCACTTTAATAATGTTTACATGTCTTACATTACTCATATCACATGTACAGTATATACTGTATTTTATTTATAATGTTTACATTTCTTACTTTACTCATACCACATGTATATACTGTATTTAAAATCATCTATCGCACCTTGCCTATTCCAGTTTCAACTGTTCAGAGCTACCCTTCAATATGTAATTAAAACCCACATGGACTACGATAGAATTGATTTCCATGTCTTGACGTTGTACATTCGGGAAGCAGCTTAGTATTGTCATTTACTCGAGCTCTAGAACGGTCACATTTCTTACCATGGAGCTGCCCAAAATCACAGCTGGCGAGAAAGACGAGGAAATCTGCTCACTCCCACGCTTCACAGGATTCGGAGAACCCTTTATGGCGGCCGAGAGGCAGGATAACTTGAGCCCGTTGCTCCCGGCACCTGTTTCAGGCCTCCAACAGATGGAGAAGCCCTGCGAAATCCAGAGCCAGGATGGAAGGTTGCCGACATTGACTTCGCAGCAGACACAGGCACCCCGAACAACGAAGGTGCAGGAAGATCAGGCTCCAAAACTATTTGTTGTTTGTATCCGCTCCAGGCCTTTCGTTGGTAGTGTTGACTGCTTTGCAGGAGGTGGCTGTCTTTGGCTTCCACGGCTCATGACATGAGACCATCATTGATTGCCTTGCTCCTCTTGCTGTGCTCCTTCAACTCCTCTTTCAGATGGGGGAGTTCCGGACAACACCGGCCAGTCAGATAATGACAAGGCAGAGATGCAGCCAACGCCATCCAGCCACTGGCGTAGAAAAGGTAAACATACCACTCTGCTTTTCCCCCAGTTTCTTATGTAGGCTGTTGACCTGCGTGATCAAGGAAGCCATCTCAAGCCTATAATCCTCTGCAAGCAAACAATTGTCGCATTGGAACTCTGAGTGAACCGCTTTGTCCCGAAACAAAGCTCCTACAGTGCTGGAACCATTAATTTATTTATCCAGACAACGAGGGCTCCATTGCAAAATTCATCTGGTACCAACTTCGTTAGCTTGATAGCTATCAGATTAGTGTATTTGTCAAGCAGGCTTCAAACTGTCTGTTAAGCGGGGTTCTGGGACAAGAAATAGTGGTCTGAGCTGTTAAAAGCTAATCCATGCAAAACGAAGTTTGGTATTTGTATTTAATGTTTTAATCAAAAATAACAAACCAAGTGTTTCAAATATAAAATGTTCAGCTGTGCACTCTGATTATGTATGTAGTAAGTTGTCTTTTGTGAGAGAGACCTGGTAAGATGACGGACGGCTGCATGAGACAACTCTGAACCCAACTGGATAGTATGAATTGAAAAACGTGGCCTAGATCAGGCAGTCTGTGGGGAAATGATTAACAATGATAACTTGGGAGACATATTTTCAGTTACATAAAGACAAGTACACCTCAACTACTGTATTTCTGTCACAGAGGGACTTAAACCAAATAAAGTGAGTTGAGAGATTTTCAATTGTTCAATTAGCTCTCATTAAATATGAGTGATTGGTCGAAATGAAATCCTGTCTCTCCCATTGGGTCTCCTGGGCTCAGGTCAAGGGCTTTGAGAGAATGTGATTGGCTGTCTTTCACCCCAAAACTCTTCCAATGGCTGGTCCTGATGGTGAACTCTACACCCGCAGCCTCCTCATCCTCCAAACTCCACGGCTCCATTTGCAAACAGGAGCTGGTAAAGGACTGCTAAATTGTACTTCACCAGTCCTCCAGTCCATTCACTCATTTACCTCAAGTGATTTTTATCACTCTAAACATAATCATAGAGGGTAGAACCACAAAGTGGTGGGTTGTTGCATCAGGACGATCAATTAACAGGTTATGGGACCTTGTCCTGCTATTGTTGTTATGTTATATCACGTTAACAAAACATTTTGGCCAGAAACGTGCTGTATTTAGATTATGTTGTGTAAATAAATACTGTTTGATTAAAACTACACATTAGACTCAAAGAAATGGACAGTGAATATCCCGTCCAGATGTATTTTCCCATGGGGTGGCTAGTCGCTTTGCGGTTCATTTTGGGTCCTGCTCTCACAGTGGTTTGTCTGAGGGGAGATTTTAGGAGAGGAATTATCAGAATTGGAGAGGGTAAAAGTGAAGGGGATCTGGGTGTTTGGTGTGTGTGTGTGCGTGCGTGCGTCCGTGTGTGTGCATGCGTCCATGGGCACGTTCGTCCATGCGTGCATTCCTGTGTGCATGCTTCGGTGGTCCCTGTAGTGGCAGATGTTTAGGCTGTCAAAAACCTACCCAGCCCCAAGTAACAGGGCCTTCTGCAAAGCATTCCTGCATCAGTTTTGGTCTGATCTGCTCTAATCCATCCCTACTTGAACCTTAGTCCACCACAATCTGCATGCCAACAGCTTAACACAATACAAACAAATTATTCAGTTGGCCCTCCCCTGGACAGACAGTGATCTCGCAAATCTCTGAAAGGCCGGGAAGATGCCTCCCAAATCCCAGATTAAGTCCATGGATCTGGAGATAGAGATAGCGATAGAGAGAACCAGGGAATTATTTAAGAAGGTCTTTGTTTCTTTCAGAAACAGTGATTTGGGGAGGAGAGGAAGGCGGGCGCTTCCATTCTGTAAATATTTTGTGATTTCTCAAAACTTTTGGTCACGACTGTACATCACTGGGGTCAAGCTTCCTGCCATCCAGGACATCTATACCAAGCAGTGTCAGCAGAAGGCCCTAAAAATTGGCAAAGACTCCAGCCACCCTAGTCATTGACTGTTCTCTCTGCTTCCGCACGGCAAGCGGTACCAGAGCGCAAAGTCTAGGTCCAAGAGGCTTCTTAACAGCTTCTACCCCCAAGCCATAAGACTCCTGAACAGCTAATTAAATGTCTGTGCTTTTCTTATAACTAATTTCTGTGTTCTATTCATGTGCTGTTCTATAAACCAATTTCTATAAACCATTCATGCTGACAGTACAAATCCTCTATCAGTAGCTGCAATTTGGCAGCACGCCAAGATCTTGTTTTGGGAATGAACTAAAGATATATCAGCTTCAAGGTCTCAGCTTAGAGAGAAGAAGCCTTGTGAGATATTTGTCTGTCACATGTTATGAACCAGTATTAGTCTGTCACATGAATGAAACAAAACAGTACTGATTCATTAATTATGCTAAATCATGCAAGTATAATTTGTCCCGGTATACCCATTATATAAGACAACTGCTGGTACTGCCCAGGCAGAGCTTCTGATTAACTTGTGTATTATGGTGCATTGAGTTAGTTGGAACCTCTCCAGCACGCTGTCAAATAAACAATGATTAAAAACAATGATTCAATTAAGATTCACTTCGAGTGTCCCTGTGTAAGGGTTTCCATGACAGCTACCCAGACTATTTGCATTGTTCCCCCCCACCCCAATATTTACGCTGCTGCTACTCGCCGCTTATTATCTATGCACAGTCACTTTACATTTGATCTGAATTACCTCAACTAACCTGTGCCCCTGCATATCGTCTCTGTACCGGTACCCCCTGTATATAGCCTCTCTACTGTAATTTTATATTAATTTATTTTTACTTCAGTTTATTTGAGTAAATACTTGAACACTTTTTTGATTAAATATGCATTGTTGGTTAAGGGCTTGTAAGTAAGCATTTCACTGGAAGGTTGACACCTGTTGTATTCGGCGCATGTGACATATACAATTTGATTTGATGAAGAATGTAATTTGAAGTTAAAGAAGTTTAGCCGAGAATTTGACAGTCATTCTAATATTTTTGCAAGGCCGCCGCCTTACAGATCTTAGGGATGGCACCAGAAGCGATTGTTAAATAAATAATGTGGGTCATAGGTGCTACATTGAGGGGGGCAGAAAGCTGTAGGAGAAAGGGATCAAGCAAATCAACTCCTGTGGATCGTTTTACACACATTTTTAAAATGTGTTTAAAAATGTGTTTAAAACATCTTAAAATACATAATTGACATAACATTCAAATGAAGAAACAAAGTGAGGGCCTGGAAGTGTATCATTCTCTGCTATTTGTTTAGAAGTGAATAAAGGTATTTTCCTAAACCATTCTATCAAATTGATGCCCAGCTGAGGCAAAATGGTTATCATTTGTGTCATTTGTGTCTGTTATGGAAGCAGAGGCTTTCATAACCTACTGGGGTACTGAGAGGAAGGATATTTCTTTCTTCAAAGATTTGACCACTTTCCTATAAGGGCACAAGGTGAGACCCAAATGCAGACACAGGAGGCAGATGGTTGAGCTCCGATATTTATTATAACAAAAGGGGTAGGCAAAAGGCAGGTCAGGTACAGGCGAGAGTTCATGAACCAGGTCAGAGTCCAAACAGTACCAGAAGATAGGAAGGCTCGAAGTCAGGACAGGCAGGGGTTCAGTAACCAGGTCAGAGTCCAAACTGTACAAGACGATAGGTAGGCTCGAGGTCAGGGGCAGGCAGAGTGGTCAGGCAGGCGGGCTCAGAGTCAGGGCAGGCAAGGGTCAAAACCAGGAGGGCGAGAAAAGAAAGACTGGGAAAGCAGTAGCTGAGACACAAAAACTCTGGTTGATTTGACGAACTGGCACAGAGAGACAGGAAACACTGTGGAAAATAAGCGACACCTGGAGGAGGTGGAGACAAGCACAAGCACAAGGACAGGTGAAACAGATCAGGGCGTAGTTGTATTTTCACCCCTCTCAGATACACAATTCAAGAAGTATGTGTAAAAAAGAGAAAGGGGAAAAGAAAGAGGGGAAAATGCTGAAAAGGATAGGGATTCAGCAAAATAGAGAGAGAGAAAAAAGAGAATGAAATTGAGCAAATAAGAGAGTTAGAGTGCTAAAGGGAGAAAACATAACACAAGACAGCAAATAACAGTAAACAGCATTGGGAAGATGAGAGAAATAGAGAGACCGGCATAGAAAAACTGATACTGCACACAGAATGAAATCCCAATCTCTCATCAACAGTCCATAAGTACCAAACTCCAATTGGGCGCTGAAGTTGCCAAACTCCTTCTACCATTGTTTTTCTGGGGTGGCACTGTAGCTGCTGAAATTGTTGGATAGCTCGTGGTGTTCCTGCGGCGACAGACTGCTGCCCCTCTCTGCTGTGCTCGAGGGCCCTTGAGGTAGCCATTATCTGGACATCCTCCTCGCCGAGGCATATGGGTAATTACTGAGCTAATAGAGTGATGGAGGGGAGGCAGAAGCAGGAGCCTTGGTCAATTAGATGACACATTAGTGCTCTGTCTTTTGTAAGCACTTAATGTGTGGGTACGGTGGGGGGACATGTCATTTTGGAAGGGTTGGGATCCTTGAGCGAATACAAACAGTCGCGCTCGTGTTGATAGACACACACACACACACAATTCTGCCCAATATACACACATGGATGCCCACACACACACTCACACAAACACACTTACAGTATAGGCTTATGAAAATCCACAGATGCATCCCTCCCACATGCATACTCCGATTACCGTGCTTTGTTTTGCTCTTTTCTCTAAGTGTGTAAATAATGTGAAATCTAATTATCACAGTCACACACACACACAGAGTGAATACAGATGAGTCCAAACAAGCGGGGGGAACCTGCCCAGTCTATTGAGGTCTGATATGAGAATCCACTCCATCAATTACGTTAAAGAGGCTCGCTCTAATGATGGCTACAGCTGTAATCACACAGAACAGGCTTTTGTCATCACACTGAACCATTTCAGCTAGTATTGTCCATGCCACAAAACAAAGAAATGCTAGCTAAAGCCTCAGCAGAATGTTTTGAGGTAAGAATTAGCTTTGTTCATTCGAGTTTTAGTTGCTGAATTCACATGCTGAGATTGTTGGAGTCTTGGAGATACAAGTTGTCTGTTGGACAGTCAATTTCAAGACTACACATACTGTAGTCAAAGTCAAACAAAAAACTGCAAGATTTATTGTATTTCCCTTAATCTTAGACAAAAAAACAACAGCAAATTCCTGATTAGCGTCCTGACCTCCTAACCCCAGACAAACAGCGAGGACTAAGTGATTCAATAAAAACACATCTATCCCTAAATAGCACCGTAAACACATTTACCTAAAACACATCTAAAGCTCTGTATCATTACCCTAATTATTATTCCACTGTACCATTAGCATAAAAACAGACTTGTTAAAAGATTGATTTAAAAGAATGAGACCACATAGCGGGAGTTTACCTGCCTGCGCAGTAAAGCGTATCATTAACTGTCCAAATGGACTTCATTGTTACAGTGTCCATAACAATAGGAAGTAAAGGCATGTAGGTTCCCCTCAATATAACCTGACCCTGACCCCTGTCTACTTACACACAACCCCCACAATTAGCAACATCTGTCTTTTATTCTAATAGTGAATATTGCATAGAAACGTATTATTCATTCAGCCCCAACATATGAAACTGTGTAACAGCTCATTGTATTTTTGAAGTAGAATCCTTCATTATCAAACAAAAGACTATCACTGATATCATTATCAAAGTTTTTTGTTGTTGTTGCTTTCAACGCTTAAATGACTTTATTTCGCATGGTCCCTCCGTGGTATGTTTCAGTTGTCGTGGAAGCCATGTAACTTTTTCCCCAAAGGTCGACTCACAGGCCGTGTGCTATTGAGTGACAATCTGTGGAGTTATAATTAGGATTATATGGGTAATGGTAATACCATGCCTTTTTTATCTCACAGCTTTTGTTTTAGGATTTTCAACAGCGCTCGCATGTCGGCCTGTCTTTTCTGCAGACGGCACTTGCTTCGGGGCAGTTCAAAGATATCCCCGATCTCTGGATCACCTTGAGGAGGTTGCTCTAGGCGTTCCTACCTCCCCTGACTGCCAAATGAGGGGGGTTGGCACCAAAATATGGTGGAAAGAACCTATAATTGGAAAAAACTCAGTGACCACTACTAGAGCAACCCCCACTAAGTATCCCCATAAATATATTGAACAGCATATTGTATGTGTATTGAATAGAGTTCAATTCGACCACAGAGTGCCCAGAGGTAGTGAATATGACTGACAGAGTAACAGACTCCCAAAATGACTGAGAGCAAAACAAAACAAATGGGTTAAACAGGGACGTGCGGCTCTCAAGTGCTGGCAACCTGGTCCTTACTCCATCAATAGGGGGCAGAGCACTCTCTATGCCATCTCCTCACATTCATACAGTGATCCATCTATCCTTCCATCCTCCAGACAGGGACCCTCTCCGTGACCCCTGTTCAGGGGAGGCCAGACCTAGTCTTCCCAACTCTCCACGGCCCTTCAGACATCTACTAAGAAAGAGCAGAGAGGCTGGGAAAAAGAGAAGAGAGAAGAGAAATAAAAGCTGGAAAGAATGTGCAGAGATGCAGAGATGAGAGAAGTGAAAAGAGGAGAAAAAAATATTGAGTGAGCGAGAGGAGGATGGAGGAGAGGCATATTGCATTGTGCCCTTGAGGGCGGTGGTTGGTTGGGGTTCACATGATATATTAATGTGTGAAGCTCAAGCATTCTCTGCGATGCTAATCTCCCTGTGTGTGTTTGTTGTGTTGGCTGATATCTGTTAGTGTCACACACACACTTGTCTTTCCTCGCTTTCTTCTCTTTCATGTGCCCCCCTCTCTTTTGGATTGGACGATCAGAGGGAGTAAGAGGGTAAACACTGCTGTTGTCTAAAAGGATCGCATTTGAATAACTAATACATTGTTAGCATTAGTATACATACATAATTCAGAATGGAAAAGGTTTAGTCGTTTTCCAACTCAATGTTACATTAACTGGCACAGTGATACAGTATAGTAACTAAGAACTGCTTCCAGGAATTCTTGCACAATATAGACCATTTGAAAATGAATTTGTTTTAATACTCAAAGGGAAGTGACTTGGAGATTCATTCATTCTGCGCACTCCGGGGCAACTACAGTGGTAAGGGAAGATACATCTTTTAACTGATTATTTTATGTTAACATTAAAATAAAATGTACTAGATGATACAGTAAGCTGTCTACGTTCTTATCTGGATTCAACTCTATCTGGCTGAAATATTTGACAAAGGGAAAAAATGGAGAGGGTATCTTAGAGGTGCTGTGGCTCTATGGACTCTGTTGGTATGGAGGGACAGAGGAAACAGGAGGGAATCTCTTCCTGCATGTTTATCCACAATGATTAGGCTGTGAGGCTGGGTCTGGAGAGGCAGGGTTGGGCTTGGCAGTAGGAGGCCACTGCCACATTAGAGAGGAATGAATATGGATGCACCTGTCAAGCCTGGCCAGAGTTCGAGCACATCACCACCCCAACACTGGAGACAGCAAGCATCCTTTCTGATTTCGTCTACCTTTAGAGAGCGGGAGCGAGAAAGACAGAGGGCAACACCAAGGGAGGGAAAGGGAGAAAGAGGGGAGGGGAGAAAGTAGTTGAGACTGTTATATACTCTTGTGTTAACTGGGAAAACATTTGTTATTTTTCTTCCACTCTATAAACTTTAGCATGAATAAAAAGGGGAAGAAAAAAAGGAGCCAGGCTGGGTTGACAAAGACGAGAATGGATGGTATGTGAATGCCGAGCCGCCATCTGCTCTGGAGGACAACCAAAATCATGACACACTTCAGCAATCCCACAATCCTCTGCTCCAGAGCGTTCCAGCTAGGCGCCCCATTCATACACTTCTCAGCTCCCAGAGTCGGTGTGATTTTTCCTTTTTCTCTTCCTTAATTAAGTCATTAATTCCTTTCTTCTCCCCTCTCTTAATGACCGCAGAGGCTCAAACAAGCCCTGGTCGCTTCCTATTGAGGCCCGGTGATTGGCCATAATTGCAGCGAGGGCCTAAGTATGGGGGAGTGGGATTGGGGGATGTGGGACACCCTTTTTTGGGGGGTGGGTTAGGTGAAGCCCCTCCTCTCTTGAACTGTACTACATTAGTGTCACTGATCATTTGCCAGAACCTCAATGGAGCCCATGATGAAGATGAATTGAACAAGTCCAACCACAAACATTTTTTTTAAGAGAAAGTGCTAGAATTCGGCCTTCTCTGAAAACGCTGGGGGCGAATTTTATTATCAGCCCAGTCTTTCAGAACCCTCATCTGGTCAAACGCTTGTTGATACTACAGGAATATCTTTTACACTCTTACTTTTTGTATGAAAATGGAAGATAATTGGGGCAAATAGCTACTTAATATGCTCTATGATTATTAAATATGATAAGTCACACAGGTCACAGCAAGACACAAAGTGTTTTATGTTGAATTCAAGGTGGGTATCACCATCAACTACAATATGCTAGATCCACCAGAGGAATGCACGGCAGCCATTTTACATTTTGTTCTTGTCCACTACCTTGTTTTGAAACACCCAAGAAAACGCTCTCCCCCCGTTCTTTGGGCTGGGCCTCGTTATACATTTATAGCATAGTCTACTACAGTATGAGTTACAATACCCATAAAGCCTAGCGGTCAAACACAGAAATTCTTTCAATCGTTTTTCCACCATTCATTTGATCCATTGTGTATTTTAAAAACACTTCAAATAAGGGCTGTGTTTCGTGTAGGCTTACCCTGCCATGGCGTTTTGATAACAGTGTAAATCTCTCTCGACAAGGTGACATTTATCAATATATTCGCCTGTATTTACACCCCCAAAATGAAATGCTAATTAGCTGCTAATGTGGCTATCATACAGAAGTACAAATGCCTGTCTTAAGCTACACATCACTCACCAGAGCCATGATGATCTGGACAAGACAGCCAAATCAAGGCAAAGGTAATCATCTCAGAATTAACTATCTAATGTTAGCAAAACTGTACTGGAACCCCTTGTATGTAACCTTGCTACTGATATTTTATTGTTGCTCCTTAAATATTTGTTATATTTCAATAATGTTTTTTTCTGAAAACTGCATTGTTAAGGGCTTGTACAGTGCCTTGCAGAAGTATTCATCCTCCCTGGCATTTTTCAAATTTTGTTGTATTACAACCTGTAATTTAAATGGATTTTTATTTGGATTTCACGTAATGGACCTACACAAAATAGTCAAAATTGGTGAAGTGTAGTGAAAAAATGGCACCACAACAAACCTGCCAAAATTCGCAGAGCAGGCAATGAGGGCATTAATCAGAGAGGCAACAAAGAGACCAAAGATAACCCTGAAGGAGCTGCAAAGCTCCACAGCAGAGATTGGAGTATCTGTAGATAGGAACACTTTAAGCCAAAGAGCTGGGCTTTAAGGAAGAGTGGCCAGAAAAAAGCCATTGCTTAAAGAAAAAAATAAGCAAACACGTTTGGTGTTCACCACAAGGCATGTGGGAGACTCCCCAAACATATAGAAGGTGCTCTGGTCAGAGGAGACAAAAATTTGGCTTTTTGGCCATCAAGGAAAACGCTATGTCTGGCGCAAACCCAACACCTCCGATCACCCCAAGCATACTGCTAAAGCAACACTTGCGTGGTTTAAGAGGAAACATTTAAATGTCTTGGAATGGCGTAGTCAAAGCCCAGACTCAATCCAATTGAGAATCTGTGGTATGACATAAAGATTGCTGTACCACCAGCGGAACCCATCCAACTTGAAGGAGCTGGAGCTGGAGCAGTTTAGCCTTGAATAATGGGCAAAAATCTTATAAAAAAGCTTATAGAGACATACTTCAAGAGACTTGCAGCTGCAATTGCTGCAAAAGCTGTCTCTACATACTATTGTCTTTGGGGGATCAATAGTTATGCACGCTGAAGTTTTCTTATTTCATGTTTGTTTCACAACAAAAAATATTTTGCATCTTCAAAGTGGTAGGCATGTTGTGTAAATCAAATGATACAACTCCCCCAAAATATCTATTTTAATTCCAGGTTGTAAAGCATTAAAATAGGAAAAATGCCAAGGGGATGAATACCTTCGCACGCCACTGTAAGTAAGCATTTCACTGTAAGGTCTACTGTTGTATTTGGTGCATGTGACAATTTTTTTATATGATTTGAATTGAGTAATTAATAAATTGGTTAAAGTTATTTAAATGGACAATTCTGTGAACTGTCTTGGGCGAGGTTTACATTGAAAATCCCTGTTATTTAACTATCTAGCTCATGGTTAGCTAATTACCAACAATTCATGAAAACAGTTTAGATTTCTCAGTTTTTTTTATAAATCAACAGTCTGGCTTGCTAGTTTTTGTAGTTGTGTTTATTATGGATTCCCAAGCTGCCAATGCAGTAGCTACTCTGCCTGGGGTCCAGCCAAATTAAGGCAGTTTATACAATTTCTGAAACATTACAATACATTCACAGATTTCACAACACACTGTGTGCCCTCAGTCCCCTAATCCACCACTACCACATATCTACAGTACTAAATACATGTGTATGTATGTGTATGGTGCATATGTTTACCGTGTGTGTGTATGCATGTGTCTGTGCCTATGCGTAGGCCTCTTCAAGGTGTTTTTTCATCTGTTTTTTAAATCTTATTCTACTGCTTGCATCGGTTACCTGATGTGGAATAGAGTTCCGTGTAGCCATGGCTCTATGTAGTACTGTGTGCCTCCCATTGTCTGTTCTGGATTTGGGAATTGTGAAGAGATCTCTGGTGGCATGTCTTGTGGGGTCTTGTGGGGTATGGGTGTCCGAGCTAGGGCTGTGGCAATCATGAAATTTCGTCAGCCGGTGATTGTCAAGCAAATATCTGTCGGTCTCATGATAATTTACTGTTCTTAAAAAAAAAACACATTTAGCATATCATGGCTTCCACACATAGCCCACAAACCATTTTAAAAAGTCTAATAAATCCATGTAATATAGCCTACACCTTCACAATAAATCCATTATTCATTTTACAGAGGTCGAAAGAAGCATGATATGAAGAAAAGATAGTTTCAGAAAAAAATTATGCACTCTGACATTTCCTTATGTTGGGTACTGATGTGGCTATGCCAAATGGCTGTGGGCTACACTAGTTCATTTAGGAGACAAGATTTGCTTATAATTCCATGGCATTATTTTATAATATTTTATAGTATGAAGAATACAATTGAATTGAATAAAATATACATATTTTCTCCAAGCAATTTGAAGCTATTCTGTGTTGAACTGTTAACAAAGAAATTGGTACTCCTATATGCTTAATTTGAAAGCGTCTATCACTCACATGGCTCTTAGTCATGTGATCAGGTGTTTCTCACAGGCTACAAGTTAAGGCAGACACATCAGAGACACATTCGTCCTTATCGAATTCCGAGGTGCACATTGAAGATATTGGATGAACTGTCCCCATTTACTTTTCGTCAGCCAACAAGATGAGTAGGGAGGATGAGTAGTAACGAACAGCAAAAGCACTAGCCTGTGAATCTACTATCACCCATAGTACAAAAGACGACCTATTCTATTCTGTGCACTAAATACATATTCCTAACAGTCTGGGACAGTTGAGGGATGCGATAGATCCCAACCTAATACAACCACTAGAATCAACAAAACGTGTTTATGCAATGTGGCTGAGGCAACAGATCAGAACGTTTAGCTTAAAATGTTGATATACTATTGGGCTATTTCTTCACATTATAAGCTCAGCAATGAGCACATGGTCGTAGTCTATAAGCGGGAATGTTCCATTAGCAGAAAACACCATTATCAAAAGTGACCGCAAATGCAATTGTGCATTAAATGCTTTTATTATAAAAGGTGCATTTTTATGGTGAAAATCATCTTCCCCAAATTTGAAACTCAAGCGTTACTTATATATGCCAGTTAGGCTCTACACCCCTTGTAAGGCCGATTGATATGCTTAAACTTCTTTAAATTATTTGGCCACTTTGTTGTGATACAAACCTTATTAAAACATATACCTGCATGCCTATGGGCTAGGCTTCCTGAGGTGTGTGACTATTATTTGAATAAGTCGCAACAAAACTGATTGTTTCTTATGCTGGTCATCATTCACAAGTGATAATATATCATTCACAGGTGATAGGCTAATATTGTCACCCATCAGACAATTCTTGATTTAATCTTGTCTTTACATATACTAAATAATATATGTATGAAACTTATTTTGATTTAGAATGGACCATTATCATGCACCTGTATCGAAACAGGGGCAGTTGGAAAATTACATGTCATATATGCACTGAAATAGCGAATGGAGAACGCTTTTCCCCATGGTTTATTTTCATGCCATCCAGGTAGGCTATACTCCCGTTGTAATTATAAGAAATGTGCTTAATATTAGGAAAAAGTTTAGGAAAAAATATACTAGGCCTAGCCTATAGAAAGCTGATGAGATCCTCCTCTTTTTATTAGTGGACATCACTCTGTATAGCCTATGGAAATGTTTCGCAACATGAGCTCATGGGTTCACATGATGTGTTTGATAGATTTTTGAATAAATTTGCATTGATGTCAGAGTGATTAGAGGGACAATAGAGTGCTGAGTACCAGGCAGTGACCAGCAGCAGCATCAGAGCTTGGAGGAGCCTAATTGCCGTGACTACACGGTCATGTGGAATTTGACTGCCTTCATGACTCTTGACTGCAGGTTTGGCAGCCATAGCCCTAGTCCAAGCTGTGTGCTAGTAGTTTAAACAGACAGCTCGATGCATTCAGGAAGTTAATACTTCTTACAAAAAAAGTAGTGATGAAGTCAATCTCTCCTCTACTTTGAGCCATGAGAGATTGACATACATATTATTAATGTTAGCTCTCTGTGTACATCCAAGGGCCAGCCTTGCTGCTTTGTTCTGAGCCAATTGCAATTTTCCTAAGTCCCTATTTGTGGCACCAGACCACACGACTGGACAGTAGTCCAGGTGCAACAAAACTAGGGTCTGTTATCAGGTTTCAGGTAAGACCCAAATGCAGACTGTGTAGGAGTAACAATGTTTATTCTAACAACAGGGGCAGGCAAACGACAGGTCAAGGTAGGCAGTGGTCTATAATCCAGAGCAGTGGGGCCAAGGTACAGGACGGCAGACAGGTCCAGGTCAGGCAGAGGTCGGTAATCCAGAGTAGGGGCAAAGGTACAGGACAGTAGGCAGGCTCAGTCAGAGGACAGGCAGGGGTCAAAACCAGGAGGGCAAGAAAAGAGAGCCTGGAAAAGCAGAAGCTAAAACTTCATAAAGCCCTTTTTACATCAGCCGATGTCACAAAGTGCTATACAGAAACCGAGCCTAAAACCCCAAACAGCAAGCATTGTAGAAATAGAAGCATGGTGGCTAGGATAAACTCCCTACGAAGGCAGGCACCTAGTAAGAAATCTAGAAAGGAACCAGGTTCTGAGGGGTGGCCAGTGCTCTTCTGGCTGTGCCAAGTGGAGATTATAACAGTACATGGCCAAGATGTTCAAATGTTCATAGATGACCAGCAGGGTCAAATAATAATAATCACAGTGGTTGTAGAGGGTGCAACAGGTCAGCACCTCAGGAGTAAATGTCAACTGGCTTTTCATAGCCAATCATTCAGAGTTAGAGACAACAGGTGCGGTAGAGAGAGAGAGTCGAAAACAACAGGTCCATGACAAGGTAGCACATCTGGTGAACAGGTCAGGGTTCCATAGCTGCAGGCAGAATAGTTGAAACTGGAGCAGCTGCACGACCAGGTGGACTGGTGACAGCAAGGAGTTATCTGGCCAAGTAGTCCTAGGGCTCAGGTCCTTTGAGAGAAGAGAGAGAGAGCTTATTTAAATTCACACAGGACACCGGATAAGACAGGAGAAATACTCCTGATGTAACAGACTGATCCTCGCCCCCCGACCCTGAGACAAGGCCGAGTATAGCCCACGAAGTTCTGCTCCACGGCACGTCAGTGACTCAACCCACTCAAGTGATGCACCCCTCCTAGACACGGCATGGAAGAGCACTAGCAAGCCAGTGACTCAGCCACCGTAATAGATGCAAAGAATCCCAGCGGAGAGGGGGAGCCGGCCAGGCAGACACATCAAGGGCGGTTCGTCGCTCTAGTGCCTTGCCATTCACCTTTGCACCGCTGGGACAGACTACACTCAATCATAGGACCTACTGAATAGATTTGTCTTCAGTAAGTCTGTGTGTCTCATGTGGATAGGCAGACCATTTCCAAAAAATGGAGCTCTATAGGACAAAACCCTGCCTCCAGCAGTTTGCTTAGTCATTCTAGGGACAATAATGATGGGAGAGGTGGTCATAATGAAATTGCCATTCACAAAAAAACATACAGTAAGAAAATAATATATGATCAGTGTAGTACAGTTCAGGGAATACTTGTAGTGCGTACGGCCCGGGAACATCACTGGGGCCAAGCTTCCTGCCATCCATCCCTATGGCAGGCGGTGTCAGAGGAAATTAATGGTCAAAGACTCCAGCCACCCTAGTCATAGACTGTTCTCTCTGCTCTAGCATGGCAAGAGGTACCGGACCACCTAGTCTAGGGCCAAAATGCTTTATAACTATCAAGGCACAAGTCGAGACCCAAATGCAGGCACAGGGGGCAGATGGTTGGAGTCTTACAATGTTTATTAATCCAAAGGGTTAGGCAAGAGAATGGTCGTGGACAGGCAAAAAGGTCAAAACCAGATCAGAGTCCAGGAGGTACAGAGTGGCAGAGAGGCTCGTGGTCAAGAACAGGCAGAATGGTCAGGCAGGTGGGTACAAAGTCCAGAAACAGGCATGGGTCAAAACTGGGAGGACTACAAAAAGGAGAATGCAAAAAGCAGAATGGTAAAACCACTGTTGACTTGGAAACATACAAGACAAACTGGCACAGAGAGACCGGAAACACAGGGATAAGTACACTGGGGAAAGAAGTGACACCTGGAGGGGGTGGAGACAATAATGAGGACAAGTGAAACTGATCAGGGTTTAACAATAACAGCTTCTACCCCCAAGCCATAAGACTCCTGAACAGCTAATCAAATGGCGACCCAGACTATTTACTCGGCTGCTACTCTCTGTTTATTATCTATGCATAGTCACTTTAACTCTACCTACATGTCCATAATACCTACCTAGACTAACCTGTGCCCCCGCACAATGACTCTGTACTGGCTCGCTACTGCTCGCTACCTCTATATAGCCTCGCTACTGTTATTTTACTTCTGCTCTTTAAAACCTCTTAAAACCTCTTAAGGCTCGGTGTTCGGAAGTTCGGATGAATGACGTGCCCAAAGTAAACTGACAGTTACTCAGGCCCAGAAGCTAGGAAATGCATATAATTGGTAGCATTGGATAGAAACCACTGAGGTTTCTAAAACTGTTAAAATAATGTCTGTGAGTATAACAGAACTGATATGGCAGGCGAAACCCAGAGGAAAATCCATCCGGAAAATGTGTTTTTGAGGTCACAGGCCATTTCAATGCTAACCTATGGGAAAAACAAATAGATAGGACCCAGATTGCAGTTCCTATGGCTTCCACTAGATGTCAACAGTCTTTTGAAAAATGAAGGTGTCCCTCATTAGAAAAGTAGTCTTGTTGGCGCATGAATGAGGTGTGCGGTCTTCGTTATTTATCTTCCTTATTGAACATACTATTCTCCATCTTAAATTGTATTGTCTATTTAGATATTAGTGTAGCTGAGGATGAATTAGAAACATCGTTTGACTTGTTTGGACGAACTTTGCCGGTAACTTTTTGGATTTGTTTGTATGCATGTTGAACGAGGGGATTACTGAAATCAATGTTGCCAACTAAACATACTTTTTTGGATATAAAGAGGGAATTTACCGAACAAAACTACCATTCATTGTGTAGCTGGGACCCTTGGGATTGCAAACAGAGGAAGATCTTCAAAGGTAAGTGATATATTTTATCGCTATTTGGGATTTTGTGAAGCCTGTGCTGGTTTTAAAAAGTATTTTGATGTGGAGCGCTGTCAGATAATCCCATGGTATGCTTTCGCCGTAAAGCCTTTTTGAAATCTGACAACGCGGTTGGATTAACCTCATAGTCCTCTAGGGGCATTATTTCATTTTTGGATAAAAAGACGTGCCCGTTTTAAGCGCAATATTTTGTCACGAAAAGATGCTCGACTATGCATGGAATTGATAGCTTTGGAAAGAAAACACTCTGACGTTTCCAGAACTGCAAAGATTTTCACTGTGAGTGCCTTAGAACAAAACCTTCAGGCAAAACCAAGATGTTTCAGCAACCAGGAAATGAACAGGATTTCAGAAGCTACGTTTTCCATGATCTCCTTATATGGCTGTGAATGCGACAGGAATGAACGGACCCTTTCTATCGTTTCCCCAAGGTGTCTGCAGCATTGTGACGTATTTGTAGGCATATCATTGGAAGATTGACCATAAGAGACTACATTTGCCAAGTGTCCTCACGGTGTCCTGCGTGGAAATTGGTGCGCAAAACTCAGCTCCTGGTATTTTTCCATGCGAATCTGAGGACAAAGCATGCATCCAGGAACGGCATTTCAATGAAGAGATATATGACAAAACACCTTGAGGATTGATTCAAACAACGTTTGCCATGTTTCAGTCGATATTATGGAGTTAATTCGGAAAAAAGTTTGACGTGTAGGTGACTGAATTTTCGGTTAGTTTCGGTAGCCAAATGCATAGTAACAAAACGGAACGATGTGTCCTACACAAAGAATCTTTCAGGAAAAACTGGACATCTGCTATGTAACTGAGAGTCTCCTCATTGAAACATCTGAAGTTCTTCAAAGGTAAATTATTTTATTTTATTCCTTTGCTGGTTTTTGTGAATATGTTGCGTGCTAAATGCTAACGCTAAATGCTAAGCTAGCTATCAACACTCTTACACAAATGATTGATTTTCTCTGGTTCAAAAGCATATTTTGAAAATCTGAGATGACAGGATTGTTAAGAAAAGGATAAGCTTGAGAGCAGGCATATTTATTTCATTTCATTTGCGATTTTTAGAAATCGCTAACGTTGCGTTATGGTAATGAGCTTGAGGCTGTAGTCACGATCCCGCATGCGGGATGAGGCGTACTATGAGGTTTTAACAAGAAGTTAAACTTTTAAACAATGTAAGACAATTGTATTTTCATGAATGTTTAATAATACGATTTTTGTATTTGGAATTTCGCGCACTGCAATTTCAACGGATGTTGTCGTAGTGGACACCAATCCCAAAGTTAACCATTTTTTGGATACTATTTGATTCCATATGTGTTATTTCAAAGTTTTGATGTCTTCACTATTATTCTACAATGTAGAAAATAGTCAAAATAAAGAAAAACCCTTAAATGAGGTAGGTGTCCAACTTTTGATGGTACTGTATATATACTTACATACACATACAGTTGTAGTCGGAAGTTAACATACACCTTAGCCAAATACAGTTTTTCAAATCCTGACATTTAATCCAAGTAAATATTCCGTGTCCCAGTCAGTTAGGATCACCACTTTATTTTAAGTATGTGAAATGTCAGAATAATAGTAGAGTGAATAATTTATTGCAGCTTTTATTTCTTTCATCACATTCCCAGTGGGTCAGAAGTTTACATACACTCACAATTAGTATTTGGTAGCATTGCCTTTAAGTTGTTTAACCTCTCTAGGGTATGTGGAACGCTAGCGTCCCATCTGGCCAACATCCAGTGAGGTTGCAGAGCGTCAAATTCAATTACAAAAATTATTATAAAAATTCAGAAAACAAAACATATCTTACATAGGTTTAAAGATTAACTTATTGTTAAACAAACCACAGTGTCATATTTATAAAATGCTTTTCGGCAAAAGCATACCTAGCCCAGAACATACCTAGCCCAGAACATAGCCCAGTTGACAAATTATTACAAACAGTAACCAGCCAAGCAGAAGGGTTACAAAACTCAGAAATAGAGATAAAATGAATCCCTTACCTTTGATGATCTTCATATGGTGGCAATCAGAAGACATTCATTTACTCAATAAATGTTCCTTTTGTTCGATGAAGTCTCTTTATATCCAAAAACCTCAGTTTTGTTAGTGCGTTTTCTTCAGTAATCCACAGGCTCAAACTCAGTCAAAACAATCAGAAAAAAATCCAAATTGTATCCGTAAAGTTCATAGGAACATGTCAAACGATGTTAATATTCAAACCTCAGGTTGTTTTTTAGCCTAAATGATCTATAATATTTCAACTGGACAATAACGTCGTCAATATAAAAGGTAAACAAGAAATGCACATGCGCCTGAAAAAACTCTGCGTCACGTTAGGGTCCACTCGTTCAGACTGGTCTTACTCCCTCATTTATAAGAATACAAGCCTGAAGCGATTTCTAAAGACTGTTGACATCTAGTGGAAGGCATAGGAACTGCAAATGGAGTCCTAAGTCAATGGATACTGTAATGGCATTGAATAGAAAACTACAAACCCCCTCCCAAAAAAACTACTTCCTGAATGGATTTTTCTCAGGTTTTCGTCTGCTAAATCAGTTTTTTCTAACCAAATCTACCAGTTATATGCATATCATATCTTTTGGGCCCGAGTAGCAGGCCGTTTAATTTAGGCATGCTTTTCATCCAAAATTCCGAATGCTGCCCCCTACCCTAGAGAGGTTAAAACCTGTTACGGCTAGACGTTCCGCTAGCGTTTCGACAACATCCGGGGAAATTGCAGAGCGCGGAATTCAAAATAAATTATTAGAAATATTTAACTTTCATCATTAACTTCTTGTTATCCAGTCATTGTGTCAGATTTCAAAAAGGCTTCATGGCGAAAGCAAACCATGCTATTATCTGAGGACAGCACCCCATCAAACAAACCCAGACAATCATATTTCAACCCGCCAGGTGCGACACAAAACTCAGAAATAATGATATAATTCATGCCTTACCTTTGAAGATCTTCTTCTGTTGACACTCCAATATGTCCCATAAACATCACAAATGGTCATTTTGTTCGATTAATTCCATTATTATATCCCCAAATGTCCATTTATTTGGCGCGTTTGATTCAGAAAAACACCGGTTCCAACTCGCCCAACATGACTACACATTATCTAATAAATTACCTGTAATCTTGGTCCAAACATTTCAAACAACTTTCCTATTCCAACTTTAGGTATTTTAAAACTTAAATCGATCAAATTTAAGAAGGAATAAACTGTGCTCAGTAGCGGATAAAATGAAAGTAGGAGAGTACACTAGATCAGTACACTAGACTGTTGACATCTAGTGGAAGCTCTAGGAACTGCAAACAGATGCCTCAGAAATCTAGATTCCCATAGAAATCAGATTGAAAACACAGTCACCTCAAAAAAAAAAATCCTGGATGGTTTGTCCTCGGGGTTTCGCCTGCCAAATAAGTTATGTTATACTCACAGACATTTTAATAGTTTTAGAAACTTTAGAGTGTTTTCTATCCAAATCTACCAATTAAATGCATATCCTAGCTTCTGGGCCTAAGTAGCAGGCAGTTTACTTTGGGCATGCTTTCACCCGGACGTGAAAATACAACCCCCTATCCCAAAAAGGTTTTAACTTGAGTCAAACGTTTCAGGTAGCCTTCTACATTTTGGCCCATTCCTCCTGACAGAGCTGGTGTTACTGAGTCAGGTTTGTAGGCCTCCTTGCTCGCACACGCTTTTTCCAGTTCTGCCCACAAGTTTTATATGATTGATGTCAGGGCTTTGTGATGGCCACTCCATTACCTTGACTTTGTTGTCCTTAAGCCATGTTGTCACACTTTGGAAGTATGCTTAGGGAAATTGTCCATGTGAAAGACCCATTTGCGACCAAGCTTTAACTTCCTGACTGATGTCTTCAGATGTTGCTTCAATATATCCACATCATTTTCTTTCCTCATGATGCCATCTATTTTGTGAAGTGCACCAGTCCCTCCTGCAGCAAAGCACACCTACAACATGATGCTGCCACCCCAGTGCTTCACGGTTGGGAGTGTTCATCGGCTTGCAGGGCTCCCTAGTTTTCCTTAAAATATAACAATGGTCATTATGGCCAAACAGTTCTATTTTTGTTTCATCAGACCAGAGGACATTTCTCCAAAAAGTACGATCTTTGTCCCCATGTGCAGTTGCAAACTGTAGTCTGGCTCTTTTTTGGCGCTTTTAGAGCAGTGGCTTCTTCCTTGCTGAGCGGCCTTTCAGGTTATGTCGATGTAGGAATCGTTTTACTGTGGATATAGATACTTTTGTACCTGTTTCCTCCAGCATCTTCACAAGGTCCTTTGCTGTTCTGGGATTGATTTGCACTTTTCACACCAAAGTAAGTTAATCTCTAGGAGACAGAATGCGTCTCTTTCCTGAGCGGAATGACTGCTGCGTGGTCCCATGGTGTTTATACTTGCGTACTATTGTTTGTACAGATGAACGTGGCTCCTTCAGGCGTTTGGAAATTGCTCCCAAGGATGAACCGGAGTTGTGGAGGTCTATAATTTTTTTCTGAGTCTTGGCTGATTTCTTTAGATTTTTCCATGATGTCAAGAAAAGAAGCACTGAGTTCGAAGGTAGGCCTTGAAATACATCCACAGGTACACCTCCAATCGACTCAAATTATGTCAATTAGACTATCAGAAGCTTCTAAAGCCATGACATCATTTTCAGGAATTTTCCAAGCTGTTTAAAGGCACAGTCAACTTAGTGTAAGTAAACTGCTGACCAACTGGAATTGTGATACAGTGAAATAATCTGTCTGTAAACAATTGTTGGAAAAATTGCTTGTGTCATGCACAAAGTAGATGTCCTACCGGACTTTCCAAAACTATAGTTTGTTAACAAGAAATGTGTGTAGTGGTTGAAAAACTAGTTTTAATGATTCCAACCTAAGTGTATGTAAACTTCCGACTTCAACTGTATGCCGCAAAAAGGGATATAGGAAAATTACAGTTGGCCCAGAATAGAGCAGCATGGTTGACCCTTAAATGTATACGAAGAGCTAACATCATTAACATGCATGTCTATCTCTCCTGGCTCAAAGTAGAGAAGAGATTGATTGCATCACTACTTGTCTTTGTGAGACATGTTGAAAGCACATATCTGTCTGTTTAAACAACCAGCACACAGCTCAGATACTCATGCATACCCCACAAGACATGCCACAAGAGGTCTCTACAGTCCCCATGTCCAGAACAGACTGTGTGAAACGCACAGTACTACATTGAGCCATGACTACATGGAACTCTATTCCACATCATGTAACTCATGCAAGCAGTAAAATCTGATTTATAAACACAAAACTACACCTTGTGGAATATTTCAGACTGTGAAGAGACACACACACGCTAACATTGGCACTCTACACACACGTACATCGTAATATTGTTATATTGCTCTATTATGGATTTTGTATTATAGATATGTTGTTGTAGAGTACTGTGTTATGTGTTATATACTTGCCTTAATATTGGCAGCAGCTAATGGGGATTTGTAATAAAACACCCCCCCACAAAATAAAAGTTAATAAGCCATCTGATTGGATTAAAGATGTGTCTTTTTGCCCATCATTTCATTGAAAGTACTCCCAAGAAAATAGCTGTCATTCTTTATATCATTGATCTTGGCTTCAAAATGTCTTCTTTTCTGTTGAGTTAATCACGTTTCTCAATTTGCAGTAAGTCAGCAAGTGAGATGTGCAGCCAGGCGGTTTCTGGATGCTCCTTAATTAATATTCACAACAGACCAACAAATAGGACAAAAATACATTGCTTGGTCATCATCACAATGCAAGCAATTCAGTTTGGCCTTCTCTTAGCAACCTAATACTTTAACCCAACTGTCCTTGAATAGTCCAGCTCTATGACGGCTATCCCTATGGTGCAATTCTACAATCTCAAAACTTGGACGGAGAAATGGGCTAGGAACTAGCCTAACAAAATAATACATTGCATGGCTGTCTTGTGTTTTTCAAAAACATTTTATCAGGAACCATTAAACACAACCCAATACCATTACCATTGCAAAACACAATACAGTGGTTTGTCCTTTAAAAGTTGCAGCGTACTGCAGCACAGCTTGTGTGGTGCCACAGAAATCTGTCATGTTAAATAAGTGCCAACCACTGGTACCATTAATGCTAGTTAGTGCTAGTTTGGTAGCCTTCAATAGTTGCTGTAGTATAACATTTAAAATCTTATTTTGTAAAAACAGCGGGAACGTTTCCCTAGTCAGCGCCATTATTAGTGCAATGCCCCTTAAAGTGTTGCTCTGTGCTACCCATGTTATGCAGGTGAGTGAGGACCCAAAAGCGGTTTAACAGAAACAGAGTCTTTTAATGTCCAAACACAGGGAAGACATAAAACCTCTTCAGATGTATCGGTTGACAAAATAGACAACCCGCAGAGAGGGCGACAAATAAATCATAAAGTCCTCTGATCTTTACAGGAGAGTCCCCTTCTAGCAGCAGAGGAGAATAGCAGGGTTAGCGGCAACAGACTGCTGGTCTCTCCGGGTAGGCGCGGGTTGTAGAGGACAGAGGTACCTGATCACACGTAGCATCTGATGAAGAGGCAGATTACGACAGGACGGGACAAGGGTGAAGCAAACGACAATCTGACAAAGACAGAAGCAGAAACAGAGAGAGAAATAGAGACCTAATCAGAGGGAAAAAAGGGAACAGGTGGGAGAGAGTAAACGAGGTAGTTAGAGGAGATGAGGAACAGCTGGGGGAAGGAAAGGGAGAGAAGGTAACCTAATACGACCAGCAGGGGGAAACGAAGTGAAGAGAAAGAACAGGAACAAGACATAACATGACAATACATGACAGTACCCCCCCACTCACCGAGCGCCTCCTGGCGCACTCGAGGAGGAAACCTGGCGGCAACGGAGGAAATCATCGATCAGCGAACGGTCCAGCACGTCCCGAGATGGAACCCAACTCCTTTCCTCAGGACCGTACCCCTCCCAATCCACTAGGTACTGATGACCACGGCCCCGAGGACGCATGTCCAAAATTTTACGGACCCTGTAGATAGGTGCGCCCTCGACAAGGATGGGGGGAAGACGAACGGGGCGCGAAGAAAGGGCTTAACACAGGAGACATGGAAGACCGGGTGGACGCGACGAAGATGTCGCGGAAGAAGAAGTCGCACTGCGACAGGATTAATGACCTGAGAAATACGGAACGGACCAATGAACCGCGGGGTCAACTTGCGAGAAGCTGTCTTAAGGGGAAGGTTTTGAGTGGAGAGCCATACTCTCTGACCGCGACAATATCTAGGACTCTTAGTCCTACGCTATTAGCGGCTCTCACAGTCTGCGCCCTATAACGGCAAAGTGCAGACTTGACCCTCTTCCAGGTGCGCTCACAACGTTGGACAAAAGCCTGAGCGGAGGGAACGCTGGACTCGGTGAGCTGGGACGAGAACAGAGGAGGCTGGTACCCGAGGCTACTCTGAAAAGGAGATAGCCCGGTCGCAGACGAAGGAAGCGAGTTGTGAGCGTATTCTGCCCAGGGGAGCTGTTCTGCCCAAGACGCAGGGTTACGAAAAGAAAGACTGCGTAAGATGCGACCAATAGTCTGATTGGCCCGTTCTGCTTGACCGTTAGACTGGGGGTGAAAACCGGAAGAGAGACTGACGGAAGCCCCAATCAAACGGCAAAACTCCCTCCAAAATTGAGACGTGAATTGCGGACCCCTGTCCGAAACGGCGTCTGACGGAAGGCCATGAATTCTGAAAACATTCTCAATGATGATTTGTGCCGTCTCTTTAGCAGAAGGAAGCTTAGCGAGGGGAATAAAATGAGCCACCTTAGAGAACCTATCGACAACCGTTAGAATAACAGTCTTCCCCGCTGACGAAGGCAGTCCGGTAATAAAGTCTAAGGCGATGTGAGACCACGGTCGAGAGGGAATGGAAAGCGGTCTGAGACGGCCGGCAGGAGGGGAGTTACCGGACTTAGTCTGCGCGCAGTCCGAACAAGCAGCCACGAAACGACGCGTGTCACGCTCCTGAGTGGGCCACCAAAAACGCTGGTGAATAGAAGCAAGCGTACCCCGAACGCCGGGGTGGCCGGCTAACTTGGCAGAGTGAGCCCACTGAAGAACGGCCAGACGAGTAGGAACGGGAACGAAAGGAAGGTTCTAGGACAAGCGGCGGCGACGGAGTGTGAGTGAGTGCTTGCTTTACCTGCCTCTCAATTCCCCAGACAGTCAACCCGACAACACGCCCTCAGGGAGAATCCCCTCGGGGTCGGTGGAGGCTACTGAAGAACTGAAGAGACGGGATAAAGCATCAGGCTTGGTGTTCTTAGAGCCCGGACGATATGAAATAACGAACTCGAAACGAACGAAAAACAGCGCCCAACGAGCCTGACGCGCATTAAGTCGTTTGGCAGAACGGATGTACTCAAGGTTCCTATGGTCAGTCCAAACGACAAAAGGAACGGTCGCCCCCTCAACCACTGTCGCCATTCGCCTAGGGCTAAGCGGATGGCGAGCAGTTCAGCGGTTTCCACATCATAGTTACGTTCCGACGGCGACAGGCGATGAGAAAAATACGCGCAAGGGTGGACCTTGTCGTCAGAATGGGAGCGCTGGGAAAGAATGGCTCCCACGCCCACCTCTGACGCGTCAACCTCGACAATGAACTGTCTAGAGACGTCAGGTGTAACAAGGATAGGTGCGGATGTAAACGCTTCTTGAGGAGATCAAAAGCTCCCTGGGCAGAAACGGACCACTTAAAGCACGTCTTGACAGAAGTAAGGGCTGTGAGAGGAGCTGCCACCTGACCGAAATTACGGATGAAACGACGATAGAAATTCGCGAAGCCGAGAAAGCGCTGCAGCTCGACACGTGACTTAGGGACGGGCCAATCGCTGACAGCTTGGACCTTAGCGGGATCCATCTTAATGCCTTCAGCGGAAATAACAGAACCGAGAAATGTGACGGAGGAGGCATGAAAAGAGCACTTCTCAGCCTTCACATAAAGACAATTCTCTAAAAGGCGCTGGAGGACACGTCGAACGTGCTGAACATGAATCTGGAGTGACGGTGAAAAAATCAGGATATCGTCAAGGTAAACGAAAACAAAGATGTTCAGCATGTCTCTCAGTACATCATTCACTAATGCCTGAAAGACAGCTGGAGCGTTAGCGAGGCCGAACGGCAGAACCCGGTATTCAAAGTGCCCTAACGGAGTGTTAAATGCCGTTTTCCACTCGTCCCCCTCCCTGATGCGCACGAGATGGTAAGCGTTACGAAGGTCCAACTTAGTGAAAAACCTGGCTCCCTGCAGGATCTCGAAGGCTGAAGACATAAGGGGAAGCGGATAACGATTCTTAACCGTTATGTCATTCAGCCCTCGATAATCCACGCAGGGGCGCAGGGTCCCGTCCTTTTTCTTAACAAAAAAATCCCCGCTCCGGCGGGAGAGGAGGAAGGGACTACGGTACCGGCGTCGAGAGCTACAGACAAATAATCTTCGAGAGCCTTACGTTCGGGAGCCAACAGAGAGTATAGTCTACCCCGGGGGGAGTGGTTCCCGGAAGGAGATCAATACTACAATCATACGACCGGTGCGGAGGAAGGGAGGTGGCCCTGGACCGACTGAACACCGTGCGCAGATCGTGATATTCCTCCGGCACCCCTGTCAAATCACCAGGCTCCTCCTGTGAAGAAGAGACAGAGGAAACAGGAGGGATAGCGGACATTAAACACTTCACATGACAAGAGACGTTCCAGGAGAGGATAGAATTACTAGACCAATTAATAGAAGGATTATGACACCCTAGCCAGGGATGGCCCAAAACAACAGGTGTAAAAGGTGAACGAAAAATTAAAAAAGAAATGGTTTCGCTATGATTACCAGAGACAGTGAGGGTTAAAGGTAGCGTTTCACGCTGAATCCTGGGGAGAGGACTACCATCCAAGGCGAACAAGGCCGTGGGCTCCCCTAACTGTCTGAGAGGAATGTCATGTTCCCGAGCCCAGGCTTCGTCCATAAAACAGCCCTCCGCCCCAGAGTCTATCAAGGCACTGCAGGAAGCTGCCGAACCGGTCCAGCGTAGATGGACCGACAAGGTAGTACAGGATCTTGAAGGAGAGACCTGAGTAGGTTCGCTCACCAGTAGCCCTCCGCTTACTGATGAGCTCTGGCTTTTACTGGACATGAAATGACAAAATGACCAGCGGAACCGCAATAGAGACAGAGGCGGTTGGTGATTCTCCGTTCCCTCTCCTTAGTCGAGATGCGAATACCCCCCAGCTGCATAGGCTCAGCACCTGAGCCAGTGTAGGAAGATGGTAGTGATGCGGAGAGGGGGGCAACGGATAACGCGAGCTCCCTTCCACGAGCTCGGTGACGAAGATCAACCCGTCGTTCTATGCGAATAGCGAGTTCAATCAAGGAATCCACGCTGGAAGGAACCTCCCGGGAGAGAATCTCATCCTTTACCTCCGCGCGGAGACCCTCCAGAAAACGAGCGAGCAAAGCCGGCTCGTTCCAGTCACTGGAGGCAGCAAGAGTGCGAAACTCTATAGAGTAATCAGTTATGGATCGATTACCTTGACATAGGGAAGACAGGGCCCTGGAAGCTTCTTCCCCAAAAACAGAACGATCAAAAAGCCGTATCATCTCCTCCTTAAAGTTCTGATACTGGTTAGTACACTCAGCCCTCGCCTCCCAGATTGCCGTGCCCCACTCACGAGCCCGTCCAGTAAGGAGAGATATGACGTAGGCGATACGAGCTGTGCCCCTGGAGTACGTGTTGGGCTGGAGAGAAAACACAATATCACACTGGGTGAGGAACGAGCGGCATTCAGTGGGCTCCCCAGAGTAACACGGCGGGTTATTAACCCTTTCATGCGTGAGTTCCAAATATCTCTAACGGTCGCCCCAGCGTGAGTTTTTTTATGCACGTGATGTTAGAATGTTCTCTCCATTCCAGAATGTGATTGATACGTAACAGTACATTTGATCCGCGCTGCCCTCAAACTAAAGCACGCAGCCTGTTTATATTTATAAGTTGTTTTAACTTCAATTTAAAATGATTTTCAAACAAGTTTTTATTTTCTAAAAACAGTTTGAATTTAGGTGTGTTCCGCCTCCTCATTCATTCACATAAAAATAGTCATTTTTACTTTTGCGGATAATTACATTTTTGGGACATTTCTGACAGGGACAAAATTCCCCAAGCACTTCCCAATTGTTTGTGCAGTTCACGTCTGCAGACATTTGCTCATCTCCCGTCAGAACAGGATCTGCACACGTGTTCACATTTTCTATTCCACATTTCTATTGTAGCGTACTGTATGTATAGAGCATAATATATTTGTGTATATTCTTTATCACCGCGGAAACGTGAGGTAACGTTACTCATTTTATAACCTTTATGATGTTATAGTCAATCGTGCTTATGTAGCCACATTCTTCTATTAGCTCTGTAAAACAATGCTAAATGCGTCAGAGAAGTATTATCTTGTGTTGCATTTTGAAGCTACCATGGCCTTATGACTCTCAAGTGGTGCAGCGGTCAAAGGCACAGCACATCAGTACTAGAGGTGTCACTACAGACTCCCTGGTTCAAATCCAGGCTGCGTTTCCATCAAAGTAAGTGCCTTATTACGTTATAATAGTTATAATAATAGTTTCCGTATGCCGTTTCTGCTGTAGCTGTAGATCATAATATATTCCTTATAACTGCGGACACGTGAGGTAACGTTACACATTTTATAACCTTTATGGTGTTATTGTCAATCATGCTTACCTAGCTACATTATTCTATTAGCTCTGTAAAACAATGCTAGTTGCGTCAGAAAACTATTAGCTTGTGTTGTATTTTGAAGCTACCCTGGCCTTATGACTCCCAAGTGGCGCAGCGGTCTATGGCACTACAGACACCCTGGTTCAAATCCAGGCTGTATCACACCTGGCTGTGATTGGGAGTCCCATAGTGCAGCGCACAATTGGCCCAGCGTTGTCCGAGTTTGGCCGGTGTAGGCCATCATTGTAAATAATAATTTGTTCTTACATTACTTGCCTAGTTAAATAAATAAAAAATATGACCATGGTTTGTTTATTTGGTCTATTCAGCATAGCTCTGTTCTGCCCTGCCTTGCCCCCTTGTGGAGCTCAAAAGTTAGTTTCTTACTGTTATAACTCAAATCTGTGATTTTGTCAATGCAATAAACTATTTTTTTTTATAGCAGTGTTTATTATGTTACTTCTTTGTAGTATTGTTTTATTGCTATATCCTTATATTGTATTCTAATGAATAATTCCTCTTTATTCTGTACTTTCAGAAACCAGAAACATTATTTGCCAATATCATAACTGGAGCTGGACATCTTTGGAGCTGAAGAATGAGGACAGCTTTTGTATGCTAACGTACACTCCTTAACAGTTGTACTGGATGAAAACACAGCAAGAAAACGCATGCCAATATGTAATATTCATCTATTTTATTGCAGTACTGGTAGTTATTTCTACAACTTGTTTTACTAGAGGACAAAAAACTGAATATGCGTAACCCATATTTAATATCCATGCAGTGACTGAACAACAACTGCATTTCCACCCCCATCTCTAAGGCATAGTATCATGGCTGGTCACCTGTCAAGTCACATGTCAGGTCAGTCAGTCACCTATTGCTGCAGATGTGCTCAATAATGCTTGAGCATGTGATACTCCTCAAAGCATGGTGAAATACATAGAGGTGTATCACAAGCTAGACACATGTATTTTGTCATCTTCCTCTGCTTACTTCTCCTGGCGCCAGACAGGCAGACTTTGCAATGCCTCCGTGTGCGACTACCTTGAGAAGCAGTTTGAGGGACTTTGCAGGGAAAATGTCGTGCAGTGAGGCGTAGGGGATTGTCTACAGCAGGACGACCCCCAGTGGATGGGCGCCGAGGGGTGTGGTGCTCCTCCAGCAGCTCTCTCATGAGGTTCTCTCTGTATTTTTGGTAGGTAATTACTTTACCTATGAGGGAGTGGGGAGGATGAGGAAAGTTAGAGGATGATGAGGCAGTGGGGAGGTGGGTGAGATATTGTCACTATAATTGCATAATGGATTTGTATGTGAACTGTACATCCAATTACAAAAATACCTTGTTCAGTAATCATCTCACCTGTTAGTTGGCGGTGAACTATGCTGCCGTTGAGGACAGCAGTGTCGATCAGATGGAAAAATATCTTCTTATACCACTTGTTCGTTTTCCGTGTGCATTCCACAAAGCTGTTTATCATGTCTGCCTTATCCACGGCCCCCATTTTGAGGTTATAATCAAGCACACAATCTGGTTTGATCTTTCTCTCTCCGGTCAGGTGGTCCACCTTCCCTGTGGCCCGACATGGTTGCTGTATGGACAGTGGAGAGGACATGGACGTCTCGCTTGTCATGCCACTTTACTGCCAGCTGTTGACCGTTCTCTTGGAACTCCACCTCCCCTCTCTGCATCTTCCTGCATCCGAATGCCGGCATCCCCTTCCTGTTCGACCTGACTGTGCCACATGCCCCTGTGCTGTTGGAGAGCAGATGCTGGAAGAGTGTGGGACTGCTGTACCAATTGTCCACGTACAAAGTGTGTCCCTTGCCGAGATGAGGAGCCAGCATGGTCATCACCACGGACCCTGACACCCCAAGCCCATCATAATGTTTGATGTCAGTGGTGGACCCTGTGTAAACTATAATATCCTGGACAAATCCTGTCTTCACGTCGCACATGACAAAGAACTTGACTCCAAACCTGTGCCTTTTGGAGGGAATATATTGACGGAACGCCAGCCTACCTTTCCATAACATCAGGGACTCATCAATGCATAGGTCCTTGTATGGCACAAAGACCCGACCAAATGCTGATGTCAGGCTGATAAGAACATTTCTTATTTTGTATAACGGGTCACTTAGGATGGCAGTAGCATTGTTGACAAAATGCAGGCATCGCAGAAGAACTAGGAAGCGATCTTGGGAAAAGAGGGAGGCAAAGAAGGGAGTTGCAAACATAGGATCTGTGCTCCAGTATTCTCTTAGGGAGTTCTTCTTTACTATTCCCATGAGAAGGACTGTCACCAGGAAGGTATACATTTCACTAATTGTGGTTGTCACCCATTTAGCGAGTTTCCCCCTCACTCCTGGCTCTCTCTTCTCCTGTAGCTCTAAGGCATAGCGATTGGTCTCCTCAACTATCTCTCCCACCAGCTCCTCTGTGAGAAACAACTTGAAGCACTCTGCCTCAGTTGGAAATGGCAAGGGGCGTTGCACTCCAGACTGGGACTCGTCAAAGCAGACAGCAGGGCCAGGTGGGGTGAAATGACTGGTGGCCTTCCAGCTACCACAGAACTCCTGTACTTCATCCACTGTCGGCCTGCCTCCATCACCACCAGCATCTTCAAAGGGACCTGGTACTTCCTCAGTTGACAAGGGAAATTTAGATTCAGGGTTCTCAATGGCTACAAGGTTGAGGGCAGCTCCTCACTGTCACTGTCAGAATCTGATTCCTGACTTTCATACTCAGACTCATTGTCAGAATTTTAAAAAATCTCCAGAATTTCCACATTTGTGAGTTGTCTCCTTTTGAAAGACATTGTTAAATGCTACAGTTTAGCTCACTAGCTACATACATAAACAACAACACTGAATGGCGCAGAGTGGGAGGTTACGTGGTTGACTGCCGGCACGCGCCACTTGTATCAATAAATCACTATCAGAAAATGTTTTGTGTGGTAATTATTTGTGTATTTACGATTTTATTCACGTCTTTTCAATTCTAGGTGACAACTCATGCATTCCGATTCTTGCACAGATTGTAATGGGCACATATTGTGTGTAAAATACTTTTTTGAAGGTTGTACTGATTATGATGAGCTAAGCTAATTCCAGCTGTGTAGCCTTGTTTGTTGACATACAATGCATTCTGGGATTCACGTCTGTTTGACCAAAGATGTTACAACAAAATGAGGTGAGTAAGAGTTCACAAATTTTTTGAGGACTTCCGGAAGTTAATGGTGGGATGTGAACGACGGTAGATGACACACCCCTTCAACATGCATACTACAAACAGACCAAACTCATCTCATCTTCTCTTATTATCTTCGGTTTCTGTGAGGAAAAAATGCATGGCTGCACGCTGAAACTAATCGTCGGATTACTTTCGATTTCTATGAAGTGTTTTACCTAGTTATTTCGATCAATGGTGAGCTCACCCGTGATGTGATTAATTATATATAGTAATTGCTATTAGCTCATTCATATTGTAGTTTACGTCAGCCGAGAGTTAGAAAATATGACTGCTTGTGTTGGGTCAATCTTTCGTCAGCGCTAGGACAAATGTAGCCTACATTTTTCCGGTTAGGATGATTGTTTTATGCTATATTTACTTCTGTGAATATCTGAACAATGCATCCAAAAATAAACTGCTGACATTCTGGACATAACTTTGTAAGGACTGTGTTTGTGTAAATAGTTTCTGAAAAAAGTGTGGCCAGCTCAAACGCTGATTGTTGCGTCATTCGAAACTGCCGTTCTAAACGAACATTCTAAACGAGTGTTCTAAACACACGGGTGTGATCGTACGCTTCAGGGACCACTGTAGAACGATCACACCCGTGTGATGGTACGTGTGAAAGGGTTAATTCTGGGCTCCGGAGACTCGGAAGCCCTGGAAGTAGCCGGTGGATCGAGGCGGAGATGGTGAATATGTTTCGAGAGGTCGGAGACTTGGGCGGCCAGGGTCTCAACGGCATGTCGAGCAGCAGACAATTCCTGCTCGTGTCTGCCTAGCATCGCTCCCTGGATCTCGACGGCTGAGTGGAGAGGATCCGAAGTCGCTGGGTCCATTCTTGGTCAGATTCTTCTGTTATGCAGTTGAGTGAGGACCCAAAAGCGGTTTAACAGAAACAGAGTATTTTAATGTCCAAACACAGGGAAGACATAAAACCTCTTCAGATGTATCGGTTGACAAAATAGACAACCCGCAGAGAGGGCGACAAATAAATCATAAAGTCCTCTGATCTTTACAGGAGAGTCCCCTTCTAGCAGCAGAGGAGAATAGCAGGGTTAGCGGCAACAGACTGCTAGTCTCTCCGGGTAGGCGCGGGTTGTAGAGGACAGGGGTACCTGATCACACGTAGCATCTGATGAAGAGGCAGATTACGACAGGACGGGACAAGGGTGAAGCAAACGACAATCTGACAAAGACAGAAGCAGAAACAGAGAGAGAAATAGAGACCTAATCAGAGGGAAAAAAGGGAACAGGTGGGAGAGAGTAAACAAGGTAGTTAGAGGAGATGAGGAACAGCTGGGGGAAGGAAAGGGAGAGAAAGTAACCTAATACGACCAGCAGGGGGAAACGAAGTGAAGAGAAAGAACAGGAACAAGACATAACATGACAACCCAGTGTGGTGGGGTTGGGGTCTTCCCCTCCTCTCCCTTCCTTCTCCTCCTTTTCTCCATGGGCTAGGTCCATCTTCTGCGCACGGTTCTGCAGCCCATCCGTGCCTTGAACCTTGTACTCTTTCAGTGAATACAGCTGGAGAACTGCAAGGCAATCCCATTGTGCGCCACTCGGGAGCCATGACCAATACGACCAATATATATTGTCCTGCTAATAACAGGGTTAATAATATATCTGTGAGAATATCCAAGGGGCTTTTATATCATTCTAAATTAATAAAAATAATAGTCGATTTGTTAAAAAATAACAATATTTTGGAGATGATTTCATTTTCAAAAAATGACATTCTTGATGGGGTGAGACATGGTTAGTAATTTGTAAATAAAGCCAATTTGTTATTTACAATTATTTATTTATGTTTTTAGAGGGAGAGAAACCAAAAACCAACAGTCATCTCATAGTTGAGGCAGTCACGGGTATTGAACCAGCATCTGCAGCAACACAGGTTGCACTGCTATGCAGTATCTTAGACCTTTGCGCCACTCAGGTGCCGTACAATGGTCAGGAGTGGGCTACAGTACTACAGTAAGAGAAAGATAATCGTAACAAAATAAAATAATAAAAACCTTAGTGTAACAACAGTTTTAGAAAGTAATACTGAAGTCGTACACAATTATCAGTTTCTATTTAGATTTATGTCGCCCATTCATTGTCTGTTAGACACAATATGATCCGAAAGCATAATCAGTGCTCTAAGAGGACAAACTGAATTGCTTTCATGGAGGACTTGAATTGAATTGTGAAGATGACCACACTATTTATTTTCCTCCTGGGCCAAATCTAATGGTTTTCTAACCAAAGTTGCAAAGTAAATGGATAAAATAGTGAGGCAGTATAGCAGGAACAGCCGGTTATAGTGGTCAAAACATGATACATTCACATTACTTTATGATAAACTATGTAAGGGACTTCAATGACTACCCAGCTAGCACATAACGTTCTGAGAACTAAATGTTCTTTGAGCTTGGTGAGAGTGTGGTTGTCCTATGGTTGTTTTGCATGCAACCTTCCCACAACTTTCTGGGAATGGTGCAGGATAGTTGCTTGGCTTTGGAACATTCTCAGCACATTTAAGAAACTTAAATTTGGTTCATTACTTGAACAGAACATTTCCTAAAATGTCATTTCAATTTTGGTAATTTTTAAGAATGTTCTCCAACTGGTTTGACATTGGGAATGTTCTTAAATAGCTCAGAACATTGTGGTTCTATTTAAAGTAATGTTCTCAAAACATTAAGCAAACTTTCCATAAATAAAAAAACAAGACAACTGTAATTTTCAAAGAACGTTCTAAGAAAAACATATACATACTGTTCTGAGGGTCAACAAAACTCTCTCGGTCTTGTTAAGTATGTTGGCCACGTACACTAACTGTCCACCTGATCTTAATGAGTGCTTGGGATCCATTTGAATACACTAAATTTAAACACTTTGTATGAGTAAAAAAAATGGCATGCTAGCTTCATTCTGGTGGCACAGTGGACTAATTCCATGGCTAAATCCAAGAGCATAGGTTTGATGAAAAAAATTAATGTGTTTGCATGATTAATGACTAAGCAAATTTATTTCCATGTGTCCTATCAGTGCTTGGAGTTCAAAACACTTAACCTAAACCAGCAGAGTTATTAAGTCTTATTGTCACCAAAGTCATAGACTGTTTTCTCTGTTACCTCACGACAAGCGCTACTGGAACTCCACGTCTAAGACCAAAAGGCTCTTTAACAGATTCTACCCTCAAGCCATAAGACTGCCAAACAATTAATCAAATGTCCACCCGGACTATTTACGTTGACCCCCACTCACATTACAAATTGCTTTGACTAACCTGTACATTGACTCATTGACTCTACATTGCAGGTACCACCTGCATATAGCCTCGTTATTGTTATGTAATTTTCTTGTGTTACTTTTTGATTTTGTATTTTCTTTTTCCTTCGCTTATTTAGTAAATATTTTCTTAACTCTGTTTCTTGAACTGTATTGTTAGTTAAGGACTTGTAAGTAAGCATTTCACTGCTTGTACAATGCCTGTTGAATTCGGCGCACGTAACAAATATGATTTTATTTGAAACAACTTCTCAGAATGTTATTTAATTACCTTCAAATAACCTATAATTTCCATTCTCAGTATTCTCAATAAATCCTCCCAGGAAAACTTTCAGGGAACCATAGCAAACCGTTCTCAGAATCTCCCTGCAACCTAAAAATGTACATTCCCAGAACAGGCATTTTCACTTGCGTTCTCAGAACATTTAAAAAAACGTTCAGTTTAACCGGTGAGGAAACTTATTAAGGTGGGTACTATGGCTTTGTAGAGGCTGTCCAAATCCAGGGAGGGGTGATGAGCCAGGTAAACATTGAGTTTCGAACCACAGTCATGGGAGATGCTTGTATGGTGGCGGGGTAAAAGTATTTTTGTAGTAGAAGAGTAGAGATGGCCACTCTTGAGTTAGGGAATGTGGAAGAAGCTTTTACAATTACTACCTTGAGTGCTGTGGCCACCGATTCCTGCTGGGCCCTCAAGGCATTTGTGGCTGTGTTAATTATTATGTGGCTGGGGGACCCTAGTCGGTCCTCTGACAGCAGCTCCGGGGCGCTGACTGTTTGGACACCAGTTTTCAGCCACTTCGTGAAAGAGGAAAGAGTTTATTTTCATGTATGTCTTTCCCATTTGAGTCTATTAGGAACACAATCTCTGGCTTTTGTGTCCTCAGTGGGTATGGGGAGGTTGTCAGGAGCGCTCTGCCTCTCTCCTGCAGTTGTCTCACCTCCTCCTTCAGCTGGGCCATTTGTTCCTCTGTCTCCTGCAGCTTTCCTACCTCAGTCCAGAGTGCAGACAGCCCTCCCTCTCCCCCGTCAGCTCGCTGGGTCTGGTCGAAGGGGTGTTGTTGTGCCTCTCCCATCTCGGTGCCTGTATTCTTCGTATATTTTTTTTACCCCATTTCGTTGTATTTAATTAAAGACCAAGCATAGCCTCCCCTCCGCTCAAGAAATGCTTTTTTTTGTAAATTGTTGGTCTACTATGGTATTCAACCAAACATGAAAGTACTATTTCCACAGTGTTGGGAAGGGATCACAGCTGTGATTGAATGAGGGTATGAGGTATGCGTTGAGGTGTTCAGAGGCTTGGCTTCAGTGCTGGATAGGCTTATTATGGATGTACTGTATTGTGTTGGAGAACAGCTCAACTCTTCCACTGAGGGCAGGACAGGATTTGATGAGGAAGACAAAAAACAACAATAACATAACACAGATAGACAAAAGAGCTAAGAATGAGTTAGTCCAAGGAGTAAAGAAATTTTATGTGCCATAATTATATTGTGTTAGATGCTGTTCTACTACGGTATAGTGTTGCACAGTATACAGAAACGTCTGTACTTTTTCAATACATAAAGAAAACGTTGTTTCGTTCGGTACTTCTGTCAAATGGGTCTCACGTGATTGAGAGGATCTGTCTATCAGCACACCCCCAGAATATGTCTGTCTATCAGCTCAGCCCCTTTATAGCGTGAAGAGCCAAGTGCCTGCTCCACTTACTCATTCATTGCTTAAGCTGTCTGGGCTGCATTGTTCACCCCCCCACCCATGCTGCACAGAAGATAATGTCACGAGATGGATTGGTAGATAAGTGGGTTGCGGGGCTTGTGGGATCAAATGCACCTGCAACGAGTTAGCTAATCAGACTGCTGAGGAAGGACCCGACTGGTTGGGGACCCAACAGGAGGCTATATATCCCTGGGTCAGCCCTTACCAACTCGTCATGACAGATCTGTTTTCCAGATATGGGAGGCCTGTTCCCTCAAAAGACCAGACTGCAGAGACCACTGTAAAAGCACTCTGGTCAGCTGTAGTGCAACACTGGAATTTGTCCTGAACAGATTTTGTCCGATCGGGGGGCAGCTTTAGAATCCACACTTAGCCCAGTCCTGCCAACTATATGGGTGTGCCGAGATCCGAACCATTCCCTACCGCCCTTAGGGCAACAGGGCCTGTCAAATATTGTTACCTTTCCTTGGGTCTGTCGTGACGTATTATCGTTAATGTGATGACATGCTATTTATTGACCAATTAACTATGTTTATAATTACGAGATTAGATTTACCAGGTAACCAGTAACTCAGTAACCTGGGGCACCTGGAGAAAAGTTTGTTTAATGAGTTACCGTTTCCCGATTTAATACAGCTCCCCCCCTACTTTGTGCAACTTCCGACTGAAGACATACCCAAATCTAACAGCCTGTAGCTCAGGCACAGAACCAAGGATATGCATATTCTTGGTACCATTAGAAAGAAAACACTCTGAATTTTGTGTACATGTGAATTGAATGTAGGAGAATATAACACAATAGATCTGGTTTTGATAAAACAATTTTTATTTTTCTATCATCATCTTTAAAATGAACAAGATAAAACACACATTCAGATAGGATGATGGGGACAATTTCAGTGAAAAATATAAGAGGGCAACAGTACTTGTATAAAGTTTCAGAATGATAACTTCCAAAATGAGTGTGCTACATGACATTTATCATGAAGTCACCCAAGTGTCCCACACAAGTAGCCCACATGTAGCCAAGTGGCTAAATTGGTGAAGGTATACATTTTGAAACAAATAACTATATACAAAATACCAAAATGGTATTCTAAGAAAATGGAAAAAAAAGAAATCTGGAGAAAATATCATTATTGATAAAAAAATATGAAAAAAATATATATACATTTACAAAATAACATGGGTAACTATTTACACACTTTCAATATTTGGAAGACCCTCAGTCCTCTATCAAATCAAATATATTCATATAGCCCCAGCCTAAAACCCCAAACAGCAAGCAATGCAGGTGTAGAAGCACGGTGGCTAGGAAAAACTCCCTAGAAAGGCAAAAACCTAGGAAGAAACCAAGAGAGGAACCAGGCTATGAGGGGTGGCCAGTCCTCTTCTGGCTGTGCCGGGTGGAGATCACAGTGGTTGTAGAGGGTGCAACAGGACAGCACCTTGAGTAAAAATGAACAGTTTAGGGTTCCATAGCCGCAGGCAGAACAGTTGAAATTTGAACAGCGGCAAGGCCAGGTGGGCTGGGGACAGCAAGGAGTCATCATGCCAGGTAGTCCTGACGCATGGTCATAGGGCTCAGGTCCTCAGAGAGAGAGAAAGAGAGAATTAGAGAGAGCATACTTAAATTAACACAGAATACCGGATAAGACTTCCATTCAGAATCAGTGTCACTGTGAAAGAAAATGTTCAGTTAGAATAGTTTCACATATGAGCCCTGTATCAACAGGTATAATAAACAGATATATATAGAGAGTACAGGGAACATAAGGTTGAATATATTATTATGACCTGCTAGATCTACTGTCTCTATTATATTATGACAGACCAGCTAGATCTACTGTCTGTATTATATTACAACAGACCAGCTGTATCTACTGTCTCCATTTCACTTTGGCCATTGATGTGGTCCTGCCCTCTCCTCAACAGCCTCAAATAGGCTATTTCATGTGGGTTGGGGTGGGGCGGCAGACACACGCATCTCACATTTCATGACATTACATGTTTATATATTGCTTCTAAAATTAAAAAAAAATCAAATAATATTTTATATTATTAATTTCAAACAAGGGCATTAGCATGAGAAGAACTTACCAGTCCAAAACGATGTCCTCTCCGTTCAAAAAATATTCCTCCACTTGGGAATCGCTAACTGAATCGTCCTACAACAATCTCTGTCTCACCTTCCCAATCGATTTATTCAAAAATTGTGTACATCTGTATATCAAGACTTAGATTTAGCTTTCCCTGACTTAGTCGCCATAATGATTGATATATAAACAATGCAGTGCGTAATTTGTGTTTCTCCTTCCGGTATGAAATAGCGGATGACTCACTTTACGCTGGAGTTTACTAACTGGGTTGGTCTTGCAACACATAAACATGGCGTATTGCCGTTTAGCTCAGCTCATTGGCTATCTACGCAGCTAGATGTCAAGACGATCAGTGGTCATTGGGTTAAAAGACAGTCAATCAATGAAACAGCGGTCCTATCATTGGTGCACAATGATGTCATGACTTGTTGTCTTCAAATCGTTTTCTTTCAGTCAATACGTCCCGTGAAATGGCCCATCATGTTTGGTTGTGTTACAAACAAACCAGTTGATTGCAACAAAACCAAACATGACTGGAAAAGTCATGTTTCGTGTGTGTATTTTCATCAAATGTGTGGTCAAAAATGGAATGAGACGGAATTCACGACACAAGCGGTTCACAAAATGTTTCGTGTTAGGCTATAAAAATTGTTTTTTTTTTCAAACAAAAGACCATTCATTGTGTCACAATGAGCATTGGGATTGCAAACAGAGGAAGATCGTCAAAGGTAAACTATTTATTTTTAATGCAGTTTGTGATTTTGTTACGCCTGTGCTGGTTGAAATAGTTTTTTTTTATGGGGATAATCGCATCATATTCTTTCGCAGTAAATCCTTTTAGAAACCTGAGAACGCAGTTGGATTAGCAAGATTCTAGGCTTTCGAAACATGTGAGACACTTGTCTTTTCATGAATGTTTAATATGACTATTTATGTAGCGATCACCATATGTTGTCGAATTTCATCCCGCTAACGGGTTCTGTGCGCAGAGAGGTTAAGAATGCTGTTCATTGACTACAAGTCAGCATTTAATATCATAGCACCCTCCAAATTCATCATTAAGCTCGAGACCCTGGGTCTCGACCCCGCCCTGTGCAACTGGGTCCTGGACTTTCTGACAGGTTAGGAGACAACATCTCCACCCCACTGCTCCTCAACACTGGGGCCCCACATGGGTGCATTCTCAGCCCTCTCCTGTACTCCTGGTTCACCCATGACTGCATGGCCATTGCATGCTTCCAACTCAATCATCAAGTTTGCAGACGACACTACAGTGGTAAGCTTGATTACCAACAACGATGAGGATCCTCAGAGTGTGGTGTCAGGAAAATAACCTCTCACTCAATGTCGACATAACAAAGGAGATGGTAGTATACTTCAGGAAGCAGCAGAGGGTGCACCCCCCCATCCACATCGACGGGACAGTAGTGGAGAAGGTGAAAAGTTTTTTTTAAACTTCTTAGGGCTAGGGTCTATTTTCCTGAATTTCAGCCCGACTAAGTAACCTCCCTGGTACTCAGGCCCAGAAACCAGGATATGCATTTAATTGGTATCATTAGATAGAAAACACTCTGAAATAATGTATGAGACTGATATGGTAGGCCAAAATCCAAAGAAAAACCAACCATAATTGGTTATAATGGAAAGCAATGAGTCCAATGCAATTCTAGCTCCCAGATTGCAATTCATATGGCTTCCACTAGATGTCAACAGTCTTTGTTTAAGGTTTTAGGCTTGTTTCTTCCAAAATGAGGAAGAATTTGGAGTTTTGGTGCAAAGAGTCTCAGTGGAAAATCTGTTTGTTTGTGTACGACAAAGGGGATGCGCGTCTGCTAATTTTACTTTTCCATTGAACATACTCCTTTCCGTATGAAATATTATACTTTATTTACATTTTAGGGTACGGTAGCTTTTTGGATTCCTTTGTCTGGAAGTTGAACTAGTGGATAACTGTAATTGATGGCGCCAACAAAACTGACCTTTTGGGATATAAAGAATGGTTTTATCTAACAAAGCGATCATTCATGTTGTAGATGGGACACTTGGGATTGCAAACAGAGGAAGATTTTAAAAAGTAAGTGACTCATTTAATCGCTATTTGTGATTTTATGAAGCCTGTGCTGGTTGAAAAATATGTTGATGTGGGGCACCGTCCTCAAACAATCGCATGGTATGCTTTCGTGTAAAGTCTATTTGAAATCGGACAATGGAGTTAGATTAACAAGAATGAATTTTAGGAATTTATTTGAATTTGGCACTCTGCATTTTCTCTGGCTTTAGGCCAAGTGGGACGCTACTGCCCCACATATCCCAGAGAGGTTAATAAATGGACTTAATAATGGTATCACTAGTCACTTTAAATAACGGCACTAGTAGGGGGCAGCATTTTCACTTTTGGATGAATAGCGTGCCCAGAGTGAACTGTCTCCTACTCAGTCCCAGATGGATATTGGATAGAAAACATTCTGAAGTTTCTAAAACTGTTTGAATGATGTCTGTGAGTATAACAGAACTCATATGGCAGGCAAAAACCTTAACTCAGCCCCTATCGAATTCTCAGCGGGATATGGGTTATTTTGCACTTCCTAATGCTTCCACTAGATGTCACCTTCTTTAGAACGTTGTTTCAGGCTGATCCTGTGAAGGGGGTCCGGATGGGAGCTGTTTGACTAAGGGATCTGCCAGCAGCCTCGTAATATAAAAAGTAATATAACCTTTAGTCCGACTGGACCTGAACACGCTTTTGGATTTGTTTACCAAATGCCCTAACAAAAGAAGGTATTTGGACATAAATGGACATAAATGATGGACATTATCGAACAAAACAAGCATTTATTGTGGAACTGCATTCTGATGAAGATCATCAAAGGTAAGTGAGTATTTATAATGCTATTTATGACTAATGTTGACTGCACAACATGGCGGATATATCTTTTGGCTGGTTTGGGCTCTGAGCGCCGTTCTCAGATTATGTTAAGTTTTTTTTTAAACTGACACAGCGGTTGCATTAAGGAGAAGTGTATCTAAAGTTCCATGCATAACACTTGAATCTTCATCAACATTTATAAAGAGTATTTCTGTGACTTCATGTGGCTCTCTGCAATATCACTGCATGTTTTGGAACTACTGAACATAACACGCCAATGTAAAATAAGATTTTTGGATATAAATATGAACTTTACCGAACAAAACATACATGTATTGTGTAATATGAAGTCCTACGAGTGTCATCTGATGAAGATCATCAAAGGTTAGTGATTCATTTTATCTCTGTTTATGCTTTTTGTGACTACTCTCTTTGGCTGGGTTTTTATGTGAGTTGGTGGTGACCTAACATAATCGTTTGTGGAGCTTTCACTGGAAAGCATTTTTGAAATCAGACACTGTGGCTGGACTAACGATAATTGTATCTTTAAAATGGTTTCTAATACTTGTATATTTGAGAAATTTGATTTATGATATTTCTGTTGATTTGTATTTGGCGCCCTGCAATTTCATTGGCTGATGGCGAGGGGTTCCGCTAACGGAACATAGCGGAACCCCAGTCCTAGACAGGTTAATAATGTTTACATATCCTACATTACTCATCTCAAATGTATATACTGTATTCTATACCATCTACTGCATCTTGCCTATGCCGCCATCGCTCTTCAATATATTTACAGCGGGGCAAAAAAGTATTTAGTCAGCCACCAATTGTGCAAGTTCTCCCACTTAAAAAGATGAGAGAGGCCTGTAATTTTCATCATAGGTACACTTCAATTATGACAGACAAAGGAGAAAAAAAAATCCATAAAATTATATTGTAGGATTTTTTATGAATTTATTTGCAAATTATGGTGGGAAAAAAGTATTTGGTCAATAACAAAAGTGTATCTCAATACTTTGTTATATACCCTTTGTTGGCAATGACAGAGGTCAAACGTTTTCTGTAAGTCTTCACAAGGTTTTCACACACTGTTGCTGGTATTTTAGCCCATTCCTCCATGCAGATCTCCTCTAGAGCAGTGATGTTTTGGGACTATTGCTGGGCAACACGGACTTTCAACTCCCTCCGAAGATTTTCTATGGGGTTGAGATCTGGAGACTGGCTAGGCCATTCCAGGACCTTGAAATGCTTCTTACGAAGCCACTCCTTCGTTGCCCGGGTGGTGTGTTTGGGATCATTGTCATGCTGAAAGACCCAGCCACGTTTCATCTTCAATGCCCTTGCTGATGGAAGGAGGTTTTCACTCAAAATCTCACGATACATGGTCCCATTCATTCTTTCCTTTACACGGATCAGTCGTCCTGGTCCCTTTGCAGAAAAACAGCCCCAAAGCATGATGTTTCCACCCCCATGCTTCCCAGTAGGTATGGTGTTCTTTGGATGTTACTCAGCATTCTTTGTCCTCCAAACACGACGAGTTGAGTTTTTACCAAAAAGTTATATTTTTGGTTTCATCTGACCATATGACATTCTCCCAATCTTCTTCTGGATCATCCAAATGCTCTCTAGCAAACTTCAGATGGGCCTGGACATTTACTGGCTTAAGCAGGGGGACACGTCTGGCACTGCAGGATTTGAGTCCCTGGCGGCGTAGTGTGTTACTGATGGTAGGCTTTGTTACTTTGGTCCCAGCTCTCTGCAGGTCATTCATTAGGTCCCCCCGTGTGGTTCTTGGATTTTTGCTCACCGTTCTTGTGATCATTTTGACCCCTCGGGGTGAGATCTTACGTGGAGCCCCAGATCGAGGGAGATTATCAGTGGTCTTGTATGTCTTCCATTTCCTAATAATTGCTCTCACAGTTGATTTCTTCAAACCAAGCTGCTTTCCTATTGCAGATTCAGTCTTCCCAGCCTGGTGCAGGTCTACAATTTTGTTTCTGGTGTCCTTTGACAGCTCTTTGGTCTTGGCCATAGTGGAGTTTGGAGTGTGACTGTTTGAGGTTGTGGACAGGTGTCTTTTATACTGATAACAAGTTCAAACAGGTGCCATTAATACAGGTAACGAGTGGAGGACAGAGGAGCCTCTTAAAGAAGAAGTTACAGATCTGTGAGAGCCAGAAATATTGCTTGTTTGTAGTTGACCAAATACTTATTTTCCACCATAATTTGCAAATAAATTCATTAAAAATCCTACAATGTGATTTTCTGGATTTTTTTCCTCATTTTGTCTATCATAGTTTAAGTTTACCTATGATGAAAATTACAGGCCTCTCTCATCTTGTTAAGTGGGAGAACTTGCACAATTGGTAGCTGACTAAATACTTTTTTGACCCACTGTATATGTACATATTCTTATTCATCCCTTCACATTTGTGTGTATTTAAGGTAGTTGTTGTGAATTTGTTAGATTACTTGTTACATATTACTGCAGTCGGAACTAGGAGCACAAGCATTTTGCTACACTCACATTAACATCTGCTAACCATGTGTATGTGACCAATAAAATGGGATTTGATTTGATGTGATTGTGTATGTGATTCACTCAGTAATGAGAGAAAATTGACATGGCTATTCACAGTGCTTGGGGAGTGGATGAGAGGGCACATGAGACATGGCTTCAGTTCATGTCAGGAGAAAGTTGACACTGGTTTTGGAGTGGAGTCGTCATCACCTATTAACAGGGGACAGGAGGAGACTTTGCAGTAAATACAAATGGCAGACACTGCTCATTGAGTTACACATGAATCCCTGAATTTGAAAATGTAATTCACCCTACTTACAGTTATGAGAGAAAATTGACCGGGCTACTCAAAGTGCTTGGAGAGGAAACATGCAATGCACTAGTGGATGAGAGGACAAATGGGACATGGGGAATAACAGACAGCAGGAGGGCTTTAGTTCTTCAGAGGTCAGAGAGCCTTAGGTGGGGCAGCAGGGCAGAGGACCAAAGGCTTCAGTTCTTCAGAGGGCACATGGCTCTTCAGTTCTTCAGGGGTGGTTCAGGGGTGGGGCTGTGGAACAGAGGGAAATTACTGTTGAGAACAAAATTATATAATTAATATCAATTACATTAAAAAAATTCTGTAATATAATTTAAATAACAATTAAACTAATGTAAATGTAATTATAATTGAGAAAAAAGCATGTTGAAGCCTTAATTTAAAAAAGAAAGTCCATTCATCTCAGGGTAGATCATCAAAGGTAAGGGATTATTTATCATGTAATTTCTTGTTTATGTTGACTTCAACATGGCAGCTATTGTGACAAATTTTTCTGAGCACGGTCTCAGATTATTGCATGGCTGGTTTATTCCGTAAAGTTTTTTTCAAATCAGACACAGCGGTTGCATTAAGGAGAGGTATATCTATAATTCCATGTGTATAACTTGTATTATCATCTACATTTATGATGAGTATTTCTGTTGAATGATGTGGCCATGCAAAATCACTGGATGTTTTTGGAACTGGTGAATGTAACGCGCCAATGTAAACTCATATTTTGATAAATATGAACTTTATCAACCAAAACATACATGTATTGTGTAACATGAAGTCCTATTAGTGTCATCTGATGAAGATCATCAAAGGTTAGTGATTAATTTTATCTCTATTTGTGCTTTTTGAAACTCCTCTCTTTGGCTGGAAAAAAATCGCTGTGTTTTTCTGTGGCTATGTGGTGACCTAACATAATTGTTTGTGGTGCTTTTGCTGTAAAGCATATTTGAAATCAGACACTGTGGTGGGATTAACAACGAGATTAGCTTTAAAATGGTATGGGATACATGCATGTTTGAGGACTGTTAATTATGAGATTTTTGATGTTTTGAAAATGGCGCCCCACACTTTGACTGGCTGTTGTCATATCGCTCCCGTTAAAGGGATTGCAGCCATAAGAAGAAGACTGTAGACTTTCATTGCAAAACAGTGTTCTTTTATCAGGTATTTGATGAAGTTAATATATTTAGTATAGTTTTATCTAAAAATTGTTTTAATGTTTCATTATTTTAAACAAATCTTAGTAGGATGGTCCTTCCCTTCACTGGTATGCATGTGTGTGCATTGTTTTATGTGTGTGTGTGTGAGTGCCAGGCGGATTAATTGCGTTTTCCCGTCCCTGAGGCTGTGCTTTTGTCTCAGTGAGTAAGTCAAGGTTTAGTCCCTACCACCACCTCTGTCTCTCCCTTCTGCACCCCCCCACCCTCACACTCAGTCACACACACTCGCACACATGCAGTCATCATTCAACAGCAGTCACTTTGAAGCCCATATTGTACCTCCTTGTTCCATGAGTAAACAGTTATGTTCTTTGTCTCGCTCAGTCTCTCTGCTACAGCTTCTGCTCTTCAAGCCTTCATCATCGTCATCATCATCATCATCATCCTGCTTAAACACAGCACAACACAGTCAGGGACAGTAGCTCTCCAGTGGCTCTGAGGAACACATCAAGGCCCTGAGAGAGAAAAGACGGTTGGTAATGTCTGCTGTACAGTCAACCGTCTGAATAAGAAGCTTGTATACATTGATCCTGGTATGGGCCCTTTCTTCATCTTTACTTACTATTAGGTGTTGTATGCTCAGCGATTTGGTGTGTGTGCCTGTGTGTATGGCATGCACAATAAGGACAGGTGTTCTTGGGTTAATTATGGCTTATATCCAGCTAACAGGATTGATATGACAACAGCCAGTGAAAGAGCAGGGCGCCACATTCAAAACAACAGAAATCTCATAATTAAAATTCCTCAGACATAGAAGTATTTTACACCATTTTAAAGATAAACTTGTTGTTAATCCCACCACAGTGTCCAATTTCAAAAAGTTTTTAACAAAAAAGCACACCAAACAATTATGTTAGGTCTGCACCTAGTCACAGAGAAACACAGCCATTTTTCCAGCCAAAAAGAGGAGTCACAAAAAGCAGAAATATAGATAAAATGAATCACTAACAGTTGATGATCTTCATCGGATGACACTCATAGGACTTTATAGTTCAAATTTATATCCAAAAATCTCAGTTTACTTTGGCGCATTACATTCAGTAATGTTTTGCTTCCAAATCATCCGGTGATTTTGCAGAGAGCCACATCAATTTACAGAAATACTCATCATAAATGTTGATGAAAATACAGGTGTTATGCATGGAATTTTAGAAACAACTTCTCCTTAATACAACTGCTGTGTCAGATTTTTAAAAAGCCTTCCGAAAAAGCACACCATGCAATAATTTCAGTACAGCGCTCAGACAACAAAACAAGCCATACAGATATCCGCCATGTTGTGGAGTAAACAGAAGTCAGAAATAGCATTATAAATATTCACTTACCTTTGATGATCTTCATCAGAATGCACTCCCAGGAAACCCAGTTCCACAATAAATGTTTGATTTGTTCGAATAAAGTCCATAATTTATGTCCAAATACCTCCTTTTTGTTTGCGTGTTTAGTACACAATCTAAAGTCATAACGCGTGGGCAAGTCCAAGGCGAAAGTTCAGACGAAAAATCATATTACAGTTCGTAGAAACATGTTAACCTCTAGCGTCGAGCAATCCCGTATCCGGGAGCATAATCATAGCCTCAAGCTCATTACCATAACGCAACGTTAACTATTCATGAAAATCGCAAATGAAATGAAATAAATATAAATGATTTGTTAATAAATATAACTGAGCTCTGGAAATGCAAATGTGCTACGCTAAATGCTAATAGTATTAGTTAAAACTCAAAAGTTCATTAAAATACACATGCAGGGTATCAAATTAAAGCTACACTCAGAATCCAGGCAACAAGTCCGATTTTTAAAATGCAAACAGCATGAGAAGCTATTATCTGATAGCATGCACCAATACACTACAACAGAAAAGCACAGCAGGGGACGTAAACAAAATAATTAGCATTTCGTTACACAAACCGCACAATAAAATAGAAAACAGTCATTACCTTTCACCATCTTCTTTGTTGGCACTCCTAGATGTCCCATAAACACTATTGGGTCTTTATTTCGATTAAATCGGGCCATATAAAGCCAAGATATCGTTATATGTAGACTGTGTGATAAACGAAAAAACTGCGATTTCACAACGTAACGTCATTTTTTAAAATTCAAAAAGTAGACGAAAACACAAAACACTTCAAAAATTTTAGGTATTAGTAAACGTTAAATAAAAATCATCCGTTGTAAATATCATTAGCTGTCGTCTTGGAAAAAATTTCAGAGAGAGCTCTTCCGAATGATCTGGGCGGAGACCGGAGGTTTGCCCCTCTTTCGGTTCAACCAAGAATCAAAGATGATTCAATTCACAAGACTCTAGACAACATGGGGATGCAAATGCTCGGTCTTATCTAATTCGCTCACTGTTAACAATTGCTGGAAGTGGCGCAAGGATATTTATTTCCATTTTCTGTGATCAGGTTTTCCTGCGCTTTCCGATGTAACGCACGTTATGTAATAGCCACAGTCGTGATTTAACCAGTTTTAAAAACGTCCGAGGGTTTCCTATCCACACATTCTAACCATATGAACGTACTATATTCCTGGCATGAGTAGCAGGGCGCTGAAATGTTGCGCGATTTTTAACAAAATGTTCAAAAAAGTAGAGGGTCGACTGAAGAGGTTAACAACACTGTCATCTCAGATTTTCAAAATATGCTTTTCAACCATAGCTACACAAGCATTTGTGTAAGAGTATTGATAGCTAGCATAGCATTAAGCCTAGCATTCAGCAGGCAACATTTTCACAAAAACAAGAAAAGCATTCAAATAAAATCATTTACCTTTGAAGAACTTTGAATGTTTTCAATGAGGAGACTCTCAGTTAGATAGCAAATGTTCAGTTTTTCCAAAAAGATTTGTGTAGGAGAAATCGCTCCATTTGGTTCATCACGTTTGGCTAAGAAAAACCCCCGAAAATTCAGTCATTACAACGCCAAACTTTTTTCAAAATTAACTCCATAATATCGACAGAAACATGGCAAACGTTGTTTAGAATCAATCCTCAAGGTGTTTTTCACATATCTATTCGATGATAAGTCATTCGTGGCAGTTGGGTTTCTCCTCTGAAGCAAATGGGAAAATACACGCAGCTGGAGATTATGCAATAATTGCAACGGAGGACACCAAGCGAGCACCTGGTAAATGTAGTCTCTTTATGGTCAATCTTCCAATGATATGCCTACAAATACGTCACAATGCTGCAGACACCTTGGGGAAACGACAGAAAGTGTAGGCTCATTCCTAGCGCATTCACAGCCATATAAGGAGACAAAATCTGGGCCATTTCCTGTTTGAAATTTCATCTTGGTTTCGCCTGTAGCATCAGTTCTGTGGCACTCACAGATAATATCTTTGCAGTTTTGGAAACGTCAGAGTGTTTTCTTTCCACAGCTGTCAATTATATGCATAGTTGAGCATCTTTTCGTGACAAAATATCTTGTTTAAAACGGGAACGTTTTTTTATCCATAAATTAAAAGAGCGCCCCCTATATCCAAAAAGTTAAACTATGTATAGAATAAATTTTCAGGATGTTTTTATCATAAATCTTCAATAATGTTACAACCAGAGAATTCCTTTGTCTGTAGAAATGCAATGAAACGCAAGCTAACTCTCACAGACCTCTGACTCATTCATCTCCCATTCCCCCCTCCTTCACAGTAGAAGCATCAAACAAGTTCTAAATACTGTTGACATCTAGTGGAAGCCCCAGGAAGTGCAATATGACCCCATAGACACTGTATATTCGATAGGCAATGACTTGAAAAACTACAAACCTCAGATTTCCCACTTCCTGGTTGGATTTTTTGTCAGGTTTTTGCCTGCCATATGAGTTCTGTTATACTCACAGACATCATTCAAACACCTTTAGAAACTTCAGAGTGTTTTCAATCCAAATCTACTAATAATATGCATATATTAGCAACTGAGCCTGAGGAGCAGGCAGTTTAGTCTGGGCACCTTATTCATCCAAGCTACTCAATACTGCCCCCAGCCATAAGAAGTTAACCTACACAAGACAGCTGTCCAGAAGAGAGAGAAACACACACCCGTGACATTGTTAATCTCCTCCTCCCTTTTTCTCTCTCTCCTGGTCTCTATTTTTCTCTGAAATATTTTATTTGTTTCCTTGCCAGTTCTTTGAAACGTCTTTTTTCTCCACATTGAGACATTTTTTGGCAGCAACAGAACACCTCACAAGCACAGAGAGACGCGCTCCCATCGCAAATCCTTCAAAAGTGTCATTTTTTTCAGCCCTCTGTCCTTCTCTCCCTTTCCTTCTCTCTGTCACTTAATCTGCATTTTCTTACAATTTAAGCACTTAGCTCTAATCCCCATGAAAAGCAATAGCCCAGCACAAGTCACTCTCCTACCATTAAAGAGACACAATCAGGGCATGTTCGGGACTCACTTAACTGGATTGAGAACAAAGCTTGCAGTTGATAAGTTCTGAGCAGGGAAGAAGCCTTTGTTTACCCCCATCTCTTCGTGTATTCTCTTGCATTTACTGGTCTCCTTTGCGCTTTTAATTCCTGTGACACTAAGAGGCTTTAAATTATGTCCAATTTCTTTCTCTCTTTTTTCAAACAAATGCCATAATAAAAGATTTACAGTAGACTGGAAATATGTATATCTATTTCCTGCAAACAAAACACAGGGGATGGTACGGTATATATATATATATTTTTTTACCTCTAAGCTCTCCCTTAGAATTTAACCATTTGTTCTTATCTCCTGGCATGGAGAATTAAATAGAGAATTGGACGTGTGTTCACTGTGTTATGATATTGTTGTCTCTGAGACTGAGGCAGTGGAGGCTATACACGGTTCATTGGGCTCTGAAGAATGAAATCAAAGCATCAGCAGCCAAGACAAGAGATGAGGGACATACGTAAATTGTCCTAAATTGTCCTAGCCAGACTGTCCAAGTAGCATCTCAGAGAAACCTTCTATTGTGAGTCAGTCCGTAGATGTGAAATCAATTAACAACATAGTCGTGGTCAAGCCTTTTAAATTGTCTTGTTGTGGTTCTCTCTGTGGGAGACAGACTATGTGTATCAAAATATACATAAAGAAGATAAAATGTGGTCATATTTATAATATTCAAGGACATATGGATGATTTTTGGATATATGGAGGCTGTTTCAATATGATAATTTCATACTCGCCATCTATGGTTTGGATGGGTCTTATTATGAGTCATGTAGCATACTCCTATCACCAGCTATCGTGACCAGGGCTCTAAAGTGCAAACAATTTGAAATATTTTGCTGTGCGACCAGGAGTTTTTTTGGGGGGAGCACAGTGCAACTATGAAAAACGTTTTTAAATGTATTTATTTATTTCACCTTTATTTAACTAGGTAAGCCAGTTGAGAACACGTTCTCATTTAAAACTGCGACCTGGCCAAGATAAATCAAAGCAGTGTGACACAAACAACAACACAGAGTTACACATGGAATAAACAAACGTACAGTCAATAACACAACAGAAAAGTCTATATACAGTGTGTGCAAATGAGGTAAGATTAGGGAGGTAGGCAATAAATAGGCCATAGTGGCGAAATAATTACAATTTCGCAAATAACATAAGATAAATGTTTCAAGTAGAGATACTGGGGTGCAAAGGAGCAAAAAAACATATGTATAAATAAAATAAATAAATAAATAAATAACAATATGGGGATGAGGTAGTTGGATGGGCTATTTACAGGTGGGCTATGCACAGGTGCAATGATCTGTTAGCTGCTCTGATAGCTGATGTTTAAAGTTAGTGAGGGAGATATGAGTCTCCAGCTTCAGTGATTTTAACAATTCGTCCCAGTCATTGGCAGCAGAGAACTGGAAGGAAAGGTGGCCAAAGGAGGAATTCGCTTTGGGGGTGACCAGTGAAATATACCTGCTGGAGTGCATGCTATGGGTGGGTGATGCTATGGTGACCAGTGAGGTGAGATAAGGCGGGGCTTTACCTAGCAAGGACTTATAGATGACCTGGAGCCAGTGGGTTTGGCAACGAATATGAAGAGAGGGCCAGCCAACGAGAGCATGCAGGTCGCAGTGATGGGTAGTATATGGGGCTTTGGTGACAAAATGGATGGCACTGTGATAGACTGCATTCAATTTACTGAGTAGAGTGTTGGAGGCTATTTTGTAAATGACATTGCCGAAATCGAGGATCGGTAGGATGGTCAGTTTTACGAGGGTATTTTGGCAGCATGAGTGACGGATCCTTTGTTGCGAAATAGGAAGCCGATTCTAGATTTAATTTTGGATTGGAGATGCTTAATATGAGTCTTGAAGGAGAGTTTACAGTCTCACCAGACACCTAGGTATTTGTATTTGTCCACATATTCTAGGTCGCTGTGTGGGTTTGCTGTTACATTCTACTCCATTCCATTTTTATATATACACACACACACACACACACACACACACACACACACACACACACACACACACACACACACACACACACACACACACAGGCTATGGGTTATTCACATACATACAAACATACCCCCACCCACAATGCATAGCCAATATGTACTTTACACATTTCATTACATTTTTATATACTGCAAATAAAATGTTTTAAAAAATCCAATAATATATTATATTATTTAGTTCAAACCACGGCATTAGCATGACAAGAACTTACCAGTCAAAAACAATGTCCTCTCCGTTGAAAAAATATGCTTCCATTTCGGAGTCATAGCTATGGTTGCTAGCTGAATCTGAATCTTCCAAAAGATCTGTTTCACTATCACGATCAATTTCCTCTACCTTTGTCTACATTCGTATATCTAGTCTTAGATTTAGCTTTCCCTGACTGTTCAATATATAAACAGTTGAAGATGCGCATTACCGAAAAAGTGCTGTGCGTCACAAGCTTAGCTCCTTCCAGTATGAATCTTCAATGGCGAATGACCGTCTTTACGCAGGAGTTTACTACATGGGTTGGTCTTCCAACACATAACCGTTACATATTGCCGTTTACCTCAGCTCATTGGCTATCTACCCAGCTAGATTTCAAGACGATCAGTGGTCATTGGGTTAAAATACAGTCAATCAACGAAACAGTGGTCATATCATTGGTGCACAGCGATATCATTACTTGTTCTCTTCAAATCGGTTTCTTTCAGTCAATACGTCCCGCGAAATGGCCCATCAAGTTTGGTTGTGTTACAACCAGTTGATTGCAATGAAACCAAACATGACTGGAAAGGTCACGTTTTGTGTGGGTATTTACCTCGAATGTTTCGTCGAAAATGGAATGAGACGGAATTCACGACACAAGCGGTTCACAAAATGTTTTGTGTTATGCTATAAAAATTGATTTTAGCAAACAAAAGAGCATCCATTGTGTAACAATGAGCATTGGGATTGCAAACAGAGGAAGATCGTCAAAGTTAAACTATTTATTTTATTGCCGTTTGTGATTTTGTTACGCCTGTGCTGGTTGAAATAGTTGTTTTTTATGGGGCTCTGTCCTCAGATAATTGCATCGTATTCTTTCGCAGTAAATCTTTTTTTAAATCTGACAACGCAGTTGGATTAGCAAGATTCTAGGCTTTCGAAACATGTGAGACACTTGTATTTTCATGAAAGTTTAATATGACTATTTATGTAGCGATCACCGTTTGTTGTCGAATTTCATCCCACTACCGGGTTCGGTGCGCAGAGAGGTTAATGCAACCGCCTTGTCAGATTTTTAAAAAACTTTACGGAAAAAGAAACCCATGCAATAATCTGAGACGGCGCTCAGAAGTAAAAATCACAATAGCTGCAACGATTATTCCCTTACATTTGATGGTCTACATCAGAAAGCACTCCAGGAATCCCAGGTCCACAATAAATGTTTGTTTTGTTCGATAATATCCGTTATTTATTTTATATTGGGGCGGCAGCGTAGCCTAGTGGTTAGAGCGTTGGACTAGTAACCGGAAGGTTGCGAGTTCAAACCCCCGAGCTGACAAGGTACAAATCTGTCGTTCTGCCCCTGAACAGGCAGTTAACCCCCAGTTCCCAGGCTGTCATTGAAAATAAGAACGTGTTCTTAACTGACTTGCCTGGTTAAATAAAGGTAAAATAAAAAAAAATATGTCCAAATACCTTCTTTTGTTAGCGCGTTTGGTATACATATCCAAACGCTCATTCTGGTCAGCTTTACATCTGACAAAAACTTCAAAAAGTTATATTACAGGTCGAATAAACATTTCAAACTAAGTACAGAATCACGTCATCAGCTCATGCCACGCTCGCAGACCTCTGACTCATTCAGCTCCCATTCCCCCCTCCTTCACAGTAGAAGCAAGAAACAAGGTTCTAAAGACTGTTGACATCTAGTGGAAGCCTTAGGAAGTGCAATATGACCCCATAGACACTATATTCGATAGGCAATGACTTGAAAAACCCACTTCCTGTTTGGATTTTTTTCTCATGTTTTAGAAACTTCAGAGTGTTTTCTATGCATATTCTAGCTTTCAGGCCTGAGTTGCAGGCAGTTTCCTTTTTTTATCCAAGCTACTCAATGCTTACCCCCAGTTCCAAAGAAGTTAAGAACAAATTCTTATTTTCAATGACAGGCTACCAGGGTACATTAGGTGTACTGCCTTGTTCAGGGGCATTCGATCCAACAACTTTTCAGTTACTGGCCCAACGCTCTAACCACTAGGCTACCTGCTGCCCCATTAGGCTACCTGCATGTGAGTGTGTATTTGGTGATGTGTGGGGCGGGGGCTATCTGGGCATCACAAGCCTTGATATAAGCCCTTTGACACTCAGCTGTTTCAGCTGAAATGGTCTTTGCTCCAGGATCGCACACATAGTAGGACTTTTGATGTTTGATGCCACCTTCACCCCATCAAAACCAATAGTGTGTCTGGTGTGTGTGTATGATAGCTAATGAGGTCTGTCAGTTAGTCCAAAGTGTAGTTTGGTCTGTAGGGCGCCCCCAGCAGGCAGGTGCCTGTTGGGGGTGCCCTACGCCACTAGCACTGCCACACCCCCTACCTTTCTGCTGCATGCTCCCTTTTAACACTGTGGTGACAGGTGCTTATCAAAGAGAAAATGGTGCTCCTCTTTAACTGGCGCTAGGGACACATTCTACAGAGAGAGGGGAGGGAGAGACAAAGAGTAAAAGAGAGGGAGATGGGGGAGAGAAACAGTTGCCAACAATCTCTGCTAAAAGTTTTGGGCAGGTGAGTCTTTGGTTCCGCTAGTCTGCAATGTGACTCCTCGGCCCTCATGGCACAAATTATGTAAGGCCTAATCTTTTTTTCACCGCCCACACAATGCTGTCCCTCTGTGCCAAGGAGCATAACGTACGTTTCCTGGGTTGAAGCCTACACAAATAGAAGCCACATTTAAACTTGATTTATTTAAACAAGCAAATCAGTTAAGAAAAAACAAATTGACGGCCTACCCCGGCCAAGCCCTCCCCTTACCTGGACGATGCTGGGCCAATTGTGCGCCACCCTATGGGATTCCTGATCACGGCCGGATGTGATACAGCCCGGGATCGAGCCAGGCTCCCCTAGTGACTCCTCTATCACTGTGATGCAGTGCCTTAGGCCGCTGCGCCAAATCAAATCAAATCGAATTTTATTTGTCACATACACATGGTTAGCAGATGTTAATGCGAGTGTAGCGAAATGCTTGTGCTTCTAGTTCCGACAATGCAGTGATAACCAACAAGTAATCTAACTAACAATTCTAAAACTACTGTCTTATACACAGTGTAAGAAGATAAAGAATATGTACATAAGGATATATGAGTGAGTGATGGTACAGAGCAGCAAACAGTAGATGGTATCGAGTACAGTATATACATATGAGATGAGTATGTAGACAAAGTAAACAAAGTGGCATAGTTAAAGTGGCTAGTGATACATGTATTACATAAGGATGCAGTCGATGATGTAGAGTACAGTATATACGTATGCATATGAGATGAATAATGTAGGGTAAGTAACATTATATAAGGTAGCATTGTTTAAAGTGGCTAGTGATATATTTACATCATTTCCCATCAATTCCCATTATTAAAGTGGCTGGAGTTGGGTCAGTGTCAATGACAGTGTGTTGGCAGCAGCCACTCAATGGTGGCTGTTTAACAGTCTGATAGCCTTGAGATAGAAGCTGTTTTTCAGTCTCTCAGTCCCAGCTTTGATGCACCTGTACTGACCTCGCCTTCTGGATGATAGCGGGGTGAACAGGCAGTGGTTCGGGTGGTTGATGTCCTTGATGATCTTTATGGCCTTCCTGTAACATCGGGTGGTGTAGGTGTCCTGGAGGGCAGGTAGTTTGCCCCGGTGATGCGTTGTGCAGACCTCACTACCCTCTGGAGAGCTGGTTGAGGGCGGAGCAGTTGCCGTACCAGGCGGTGATACAGCCCGCCAGGATGCTCTCGATTGTGCATCTGTAGAAGTTTGTGAGTGCTTTTGGTGACAAGCCGAATTTCTTCAGCCTCCTGAGGTTGAAGAGGCGCTGCTGCGCCTTCTTCACGACGCTGTCAGTGTGAGTGGACCAATTCAGTTTGTCTGTGATGTGTATGCCGAGGAACTTAAAACTTGCTACCCTCTCCACTACTGTTCCATCGATGTGGATAGGGGTGTTCTCTGCTGTTTCCTGAAGTCCACAATCATCTCCTTAGTTTTGTTGACGTTGAGTGTGAGGTTATTTTCCTGACACCACACTCCGAGGCCCTCACCTCCTCCCTGTAGGCCGTTCCGTTGTTGGTAATCAAGCCTACCACTGTTGTGTCAAACTTGATGATTGAGTTGGAGGCGTGCATGGCCACGCAGTCGTGGGTGAACAGGGAGTACAGGAGAGGGCTCAGAACGCACCCTTTGGGGCCCCGTGTTGAGGATCAGCGGGGAGGAGATGTTGTCCTGCCCTCACCACCTGGGGCGGCCCGTCAGGAAGTCCAGAACCCAGTTGCACAGGGCGGGGTCGAGACCCAGGGTCTCGAGCTTGATGACGAGCTTGGAGGGTACTATGGTGTTGAATGCCGAGCTGTAGTCGATGAACAGCATTCTCACATAGGTATTCCTCTTGTCCAGGTGGGTTAGGCAGTGTGCAGTGTGGTTGAGATTGCATTCTGTGGACCTATTTGGGCGGTAAGCAAATTGGAGTGGGTCTAGGGTGTCAGGTAGGGTGGAGGTGATATGGTCCTTGACTAGTCTCTCAAAGCACTTCATGATGACGGAAGTGAGTGCTACGGGGCGGTAGTCGTTTAGCTCAGTTACCTTAGCTTTCAGGAACAGGAACAATGGTGGCCCTCTTGAAGCATGTGGGAACAGCAGACTGGTATAGGGATTGATTGAATATGTCCGTAAACACACCGGCCAGCTGGTCTGCGCATGCTCTGAGGGCGCGGCTGGGGATGCCGTCTAGGCCTGCAGCCTTGCGAGGGTTAACACGTTTAAATGTCTTACTCACCTCGGCTGCAGTGAAGGAGAGACCGCATGTTTTCGTTGCAGGCCGTGTCAGTGGCACTGTATTGTCCTCAAAGCGGGCAAAAAAGTTATTTAGTCTGCCTGGGAGCAAGACATCCTGGTCCGTGACTGGGCTGGGTTTCTTCTTGTAGTCCGTGATTGACTGTAGACCCTGCCACATGCCTCTTGTGTCTGAGCCATTGAATTGAGATTCCACTTTGTCTCTGTACTGACGCTTAGCTTGTTTAATAGCCTTGTGGAGGGAATAGCTGCATTGTTTATATTCGGACATGTTACCAGACACCTTGCCCTGATTAAAAGCAGTGATTCGCGCTTTCAGTTTCACGCGAATCTAGTGGACTCGGGATCCCTCAGGGGGTATCCGAATAAAGCTCATTACACTACACCCCTATCAAAATAATACACCCCCCGGATTCAGAAAAAGCACAAAGGAAACCTCACCATTTGCCCATAGACTTTATCAATCTTTTTAGTAACATAGGTGACAAGTCTCTGTGAGGTGCAGGCAGTGATAACACACCGTCACATGCAAGGAAAGGGATATGAGGTGTGTGTGTTTGCGTGCATGCGTGCTTATTGTGTGCACGCTTGGCACCTCACTAGGCCAGGTGCAGGGCTGGGTCATTGGTCACGTCGTGCGTTGCGATCGGGATAAACAGGGCCTCTGCCCCTTCTCTCCAGGGACCCCCATTTCCTGGTATTCTGGAGTCACTCTTTGTAATGGGAAGAACACCACAACACCAGAGAAGATCAAACACTGCTCTCTGTGCTGAGTCAGGGTTAAGAAAAAGTAACCCAGAACACAAAAACATGCGTGACTGATTTACATACACTATATGACCAAAAGTATGTGGACACCTGCTCATCGAACATCTCATTCCAAAGTCATGGGCATTAATATGGAGTTGGTCCCCCATTTGCTGCTATAACAGCCTCCACTCTTCTGGGAAGGCTTTCCATTAGATGTTGGAACTTCCATTCAGCCACAAGAGCATTAGTGAGATTGGGAACTGATGTAGGGAGATTAGGCCTGGCTCGCAGTAGGCATTCCAAATCAACCCAAAGCTGTTCAATGGGGTTGAGGTCAGGGCTCTGTGCAGGCCAGTCAACTTCTTCCACACCGATCTCGACAAACCATTTCTGTAAAGAATGTAAATAGACACTGTATAGCCTCAAAACATGATTTAAACTATAATTTTAATACCATGGATGGTCCGTCCTTGCATCCGTAGCTCTATCTATACATTTGAGTGTGGTTCCATTTCTCCAGGCCCATCCCTCATTTTTTTTTACCAAAACAGAGACTGTTTGTTTTTGTTTCCATTAAGCAAATATTGAAACGTGAAATATTTCATTGAGATCACTTCTTTTAGTATATCTTCAGTGCAGTACATTTCATCTTCCCCTTTAATGCAAAGAAAGAGATATTTGTACCACTCCATAGACAATTATTGCAGGAAACATTCTGGTATGACAACTGATTTTGTCTTCAGCAGACTGGCTCTGTTCACCTCTTGCTCCATCATAATGTTCAGTCGCAATAACTTCTGTCACTTTACACCACACATTTCATCTGCCCTTTCTCTACACATGCAAACAACGATATTGTCGTTCCTTTCTTCTTCTGAAAGAAGAAACTCCCCTCTCGCTCCGCCCTGTCTTTCCCCTCTAAGGCAGGAAGCTACGACACTCAGACGTACTGTACAGTCCCGCGCGTCTGGGCCGGAACCAGGATGTGTTGCTAGGCGCAGGGATGGTTGTGTCAGCACTTACTGTCCGCTTCGTTTCCTTACAGGTGATCTCCTGAATGGACACTGACAGATATACGTTTCCTGCTATTTTTTACTTTACAGGGAGCAGAAAACACAAAGCAACACACACACATACACAAAACAGATAAAAAGCCAATGATTCCCTCCCAGCCAGCCAGAGTAGAGTGGCCCTTCAGTCACAGCGTCACAGAGAAATACCTCTGGTCCCGGTGACCCCTCCCCTCCCTCCCCAAGACCGCAAGGTCACCGAGGTTGCTGGTGTTGAGAGACAAGCAGACACAGGAATTAGACACACTGAGACTGAGGCCACTTATCTAGTATATCCCAAACTGCCAGTGTGTGTCTGGGGGGGAGGTCTAACTCCTGGTTGACAGGAAAGACCAAGGTCAACCATGGTCTGGGACCTCTGAGTCAACTATTTTGCTTTTGGAAGATCAGATGAAACGTTCCTCAACTCTTCAAGGCCTTTGTTTTACAGAAAACCACACAAAGGTTATCAGGAGGGCAGAGGCAATTGTCTGTATAATGGACCCACTTAGCCAGCCTGATAAGATGTAACAGTATGGAACACCCAGTCCTGTGAAAGTCGAGTAGTCAGCTAGATGACAAGTTATAGAAGGATGTTTTCTCAGGCACTGAGTTGAATCAGTTCAATGTGAAACTGTCTGCCATTTTGACCCAGTGTCATCTGCATACTTCAACCGTAAAGCCATTGTTTGTATTCCTGTCTGAAGATATGTTTACTAGTGACCCCATCTGGGTGATTTCCTATAATAGCTGGGATTTCAGACCTAACCCTTGTCTAAGGATAATTTTTTACATTTTTTTATTTAACTTTTATTTAACTAGGCAAGTCGGTTAAGAACAAATTCTTATTTACAATGACGGCCTAGAACAGTGAGTTAACTGCCTTGTTCATGGGCAGAACGACCGATTTTTACCTTATCTGCTCAGGGATACGATGAGCAACCATTTGGTTACTGGCCCAATGCTCTAACCACTAGGCTACCTGTCCCCCCATTGCAAGGTTACACATTCAGTCAGTATTTTAGAATACAGCTGATTTTGATGTACTGTAGTTAAAGGTGCATTTGAATTCATATCAGAGTGCAACATGAGAAACATGTTAGCCACAGACAGACCCTTCAAGGTTAATAAACATTATTAAACACATTTTTCTCCTCCTTGCTAGACAGTGTTTGTCTTATTGTCAATCACACCATATGTCACCCCCTTTTATGCTTGCTCATTCGGTCGCAGAACAACTTTTCTCCTTGTTGCCATGCACTCCTCCCCCCAACCCTCAGGTTTAATCGTAGGTCACCCTCACAGTCAAGTTGTTGCACCAAGGAGCAGGCAGGGCTATCAATGTCACGGCTAGCGCTTGGCTCAACCAAGCTAATGCTGGCTAACTAACATTCAGGCTAACCTAGCACTGTGAACTCCAGCCAACCTTGCCACAGGCCACTTTGTCTGTGCACATGGCTGTCCCCATCCCCTCTGTTATTGAGCGAGGCTAAATCAATGGTGAATTGCTGGCACTGTTCACAGGACAGTGACCGAAGCCCCCCTCCACCTCTCCCCCGCTACCCGCCTCCCTCCTCCCTGATTGACACTTGAAAGGTGGCCGAGGACGGGGCCGGAGGCGATGTTCCGCACTCTGGAACCCTCCGTGCAGGGTAACAGCTGGTGACATCTGCAGAGAAGCTCACAAAAGGCAGTTGAAAGCTGTGTTTGTGCCCCCTCCTGCTCTCCCTGCTCTGTCACTCGCCGTACCCTCAGCAGCCTCTCCTCTTCCTCTCTTCTGTGCCTCTCTCACCCTCTCTCTCTCTGTCAGATGTCCCCTCTGTCTCCTAATAGTTGGCCCTTTCATCTGATGCAGGGATACATGTGCCATGGTTTGTTTGAAATACACTTTAAAAACTTTAAGAGCTTGCATGTGTGCTGTCTGAGGGAGAAAAGTACAACAACAACAAAAGAGACAGAAAAATAAAGACATTGCCTGTGTGTGTTTTACAACACCAAAACAAACAGTGCCCCTAGTCATTTCAATCAATTTTTCTCCACTTCTTTCCTGCATTTCACCTGATGCCACTTCATTTAATCTCCTTATGCACAAAACATCTGCTGTATTGATATGGGTCCAAACACACTCAGTTAAAAGGCTACTTTTAAGAGCACGTTTTTTCCCGGTTCTATCACATTACCCTGGCAAAGCTCACAGCGAGAGCTTTGGAAGTGTAAGGGGCTATCTCCCGTTAGAAGAATCCAAATGTGTTCACTGATGAGAAACACACTGCCTGAAGGAATGTCAAATGTCCGACCTGTGCTATTCCTCCCATGTTTCTGCCTCTGTCTTTGTCCTAGCTAGCACTCAGCTCAGGACAACCATCCACTTTGCCCTCTGTGCTAAAAGTCCTCGGGGTTTATTCAGGAACCAGGTCTGGGCAGAATGACGAGCAAAAAACAGACGTTAATCCAAGGGGATGAGGGCAGAACCATGGCGCAGTGTACTGTAGCATCAGCCCTCAGCGGAATGCTAGTCTGCTCCGCCGCGGTCACCTTTGTTGGGAGAGGGAGACGTGAGTTGGAGGAAAGCATAGCAGGTGTAGCAGGTGAGATTACAGACCTCTCAATTGCTGTGTGACTGAGGAGGGAGAGGGACAGAAAGTGCAGCGAGTCAGTGGTGAGTAAGTGTGCATGTGTGTGTCCGTGCGTGCATGTAATAGTTAAAAAGCTGTGTTCGTGTTTTCAGGTATATGGGAATATTGTACTACGTGTGTATGTGTGTATGTGTGGATGTGTACAGTATACATTTATTGATGTTTATGTGTGGGTGTGTGGCACCATCATACCTTGTCCTACTTCACTCTACCTCCCTGGCCCTGTACAGTAACATGAAACAAGATTCTCCCCAAAGATAATATTCAGTTTAAGCTGTGCCACCTCAGTGCAGCAATTCCTGTCTGCCCTTGTCCAAACCCCCTCCAAGACAAAGCAGGAAGGAACCCTAGCTTCTTGTTATTATGACATCTGGCAACATGAACCCTTTGGAAGGCTTCTCCTGTCATACCGGGCCTGAAGTCCTCTTTATTACGCAGGCAGGCAGTGAATCTAAAGGTCGTGACCCCCCGGGAAGACTATGCTGGGAATTGGGCACAGTGTTGAAATGAAATTGAATAACTTTATTTGGCTGGTGCTAAATGCCTCTCTGAATCCAGACTGTTCAGACTGGAGGCTGCAGTTTGGAAGTAGAATGTGTTTTGAAATTTTGCATAGCTCAGACAAATAAACATGTGGATACTCTCCAGAGGGAGTGAAGTATGTGCTCTCACTTAGTCATCTTTAAATAACTACATGTTTCAAAAATTGCTGGGTCCGTTCTAGCCTACAGGTGTATTCTGCGGAAAAAAAACCTTTACAGGTTGAGCATTTAAAAAAGGCTTTTTCTTTTTATAGTTTACTTTCGGTGTCCATTGTCCAGACATTCTTGTGTTAAGCAGGTCGTGCTAGTGAACAAAGAGAAGTTGACATGAGCCCTGTGATATTGACCTACTCGTCCTATTTTTATTAAAGGCTTATCCCCTATCAATATTGTCGTGCTGTAGTCCGTGGCAGGGTTCAAAGGCGCATTCCGGGGTGCACAAGATGACAGGTCTGCACCCGCTCTCTCTTGTTAACTAAATAAATAAATTGGTTCTGAAAAGCCAATAAGCAGCGGGCGGAAACTGGAGCCAAGAATCGGTGTGTCAAAAACAAACTGTTCGGCCATTAATCTCTTTTTCTCTCTCTCTCTCGCTTTCTCCTACTCCATCCCTCTCTCTCCCTCCTCTGAGAGAACTACTGCCATAGATCTATAATTCACTGCAGTTTGGCTTTAGAAGGCAGCGGTTCTCTCGGAAAACACAGTGACAGCCAAATTAGTGCACCCACCTCATTCAACTGGGCCACCTGTTCTCTGGGGAGGGTGGAGAAAGAGGGGAGAGGGACAGAGGTAAAACGCTTGATTTATATTTAATCTTTCCTCTGTAGTCGCGTATGAAATCACCTCATGTATTAAAGATGAAAACAAAGGAATCCTATAGGGCTACAACATGATTATACAATTAGGGCTATTGGGACTTCATTGTGGACTGGTTACATTAAGTCAATTTGCCTGGCAGGCTTGTGTAGGCTATTGTCTATTGTCTTAGTCCATTTAAGCTACTTTGTCTAGTCACAAATGTTCTCAGAAGTCTTGCCTATTCGTCTATACTGTATGTCTATTTTCCAAACAATTAGGCCTAACCTATGCTACAAAGCCTATGATATAGACTGTTTAGTAGATCTAGAACCATAACCCTGACTTCTCATAACACCCAATGTGCACAGAGACCTACCAATAATGCTGGTTGAAAAAATATGGACAATTCCACTCTAACGAAAATTATTTTTCACTTTAAAATGTATGTCAAACAAGAACTAAATGACTGGCAAAGTTAAACAAACCATACAACTCTATTAAACAAGGACTACTTTTAACAATTTGGCGGACTGAAGACAGCGGTGCAGAATGCCTCAAGAATGTTTGAAGATTAAAAACTAAATATTAGCACTTCACTCCACATACTAATGGGCAATAACCTTCAATCTGGATAACAACACAAAACAAATGATAAGGCTTGAGAAATGTATTGACCAATATCACCAATACAATCAACACCAAAACATGTTGGAGAGTAAGCATGGAGAACAAATCCCCAAAAGCAAACGGGACTCATCGACAGATCGAGACAATTTATGTTTTTCAACACTGGGAATGGTAAGTGTAGAAACCGACCTGCTAAAGATGATAAATTGGGCATACTTGAAACTGTCAGTAAAGATATGTGACCGAACGCCTTGATTCGGCCTTCATGGTCAAATTCCTGTAAAGAAACCACTATAAAGGACATCAATAAGAAGAAGAGACTTGCTTAGGCCTAGAAACACAAGCAATGGACATTAGACTGGTGGAAATCTGTCTATTGGTCTGATGAGTCCAAATTTGAGAATTTTGGTTCCATCCGCCGTGATTTTGTGAGACGCAGAGTAGGTGAACGGATGATCTCCACATGTGTGGTTCCACCCATGAAGCATGGAGGAGGAGGTGTGATGGTGTGGGGGTGGTTTGCTGGTGACACTGTCAGGGATTTATTTAGAATTCAAGGCACAGTTAAGCAGCATGGCTACCACAGCGTTCTGCAGTGATACGTCATCCCATCTGGTTTGCACTTAGTGAGACTATCATTTGTTTTTCAACAGGACAATGATCCAACACACCTTCAGGCTTATTGACCAACAAGGAGAGTGATGGATCAGATGACCTGGCCTCCACAATCACCTGACCTCAATCCAATTGAGATGGTTTGGGATGAGTTGGACTGCAGAGTGAAGGAAAAGCAGCCATCAAGTGCTCAGCACATGTGAGAACTCCTTCAAGACTGTTGAGAAAGCAGTCCAGGTGAAGCTGGTTGAGAGAATGCCAAAAGTGTGCAAAGCCGTCATCAAGGCAAAGAGTGGCTAGTTTGAACAATCTAAAATATATTTTGACTTGATTTCTTAAACACTCTTTTGGTTGCTATATGATTCTCCACGTGACATTTCATGGTTTTGATGTCTTTGCTATTATTCTACAATGTAGATGATAGTAAATATATATTTTTTTACGTGAATGAGTAGGTGTGTCCAAACATTTGATCGGTACTTGTACTATATATGCGTATATATATATATATATATATATGTATGTGTGTGTGTGTGTGTGTGTGTGTGTGTGTATATATATGTATATGTGTGTGTGTGTATATATATATATACAAGCTAGATACAAACAAGCTAGATTTTTGGCTCTCACAGGCCTGTAACTTCTTCTTTTGGAGGCTCCTCTGTCCTCCACTTGTTACCTGTATTAATTTCACCTGTTTGAACTTGTTATCAGTATAAAAGACACCTGTCCACAACCTCAAACAGTCACACTCCAAACTCCACTATGGCCAAGACCAAAGAGCTGTCAAAGGACACCAGAAACAAAATTGTAGACCTGCACCAGACTGGGAAGACTGAATCTGCAATAGGTAAGCAGCTTGGTTTGAAGAAATCAACTGTGGGAGCAATTATTAGGAAATGGAAGACATACAAGACCACTGATAATCTCCCTCGATCTGGGGCTCCACGCAAGATCTCACCCCCTGGGGTCAAAATGATCACAAGAACGGTGAGCAAAAATCCCAGAACCACACGGGGGGACCTAGTGAATGACCTGCAGAGAGCTGGGACCAAAGTAACAAAGCCTACCATCAGTAACACACTACGCCGCCAGGGACTCAAATCCTGCAGTGCCAGACGTGTCCCCCTTTAAGCCAGTACATGTCCAGGCCCGTCTGAAGTTTGCTAGAGAGCATTTGGATGATCCAGAAGAAGATTGGGAGAATGTCATATGGTCAGATGAAACCAAAATATAACTTTTTGGTAAAAACTTAACGTCGTGTTTGGAGGACAAAGAATGCTGAGTTGCATCCAAAGAACTCCATACCTACTGTGAAGCATGGGGGTGGAAACATCATTCTTTGGGGCTGTTTTTTCTGCAAAGGGACCAGGACGACTGATCCGTGTAAAGGAAAGAATGAATGGGGCCATGTATCGTGAGATTTTGAGTGAAAACCTCCTTCCATCAGCAAGGGCATTGAAGATGAAACGTGGCTGGGTCTTTCAGCATGACAATGATCTCAAACACACCGCCCGGGCAACGAAGGAGTGGCTTCGTAAGAAGCATTTCAAGGTCCTGGAGTGGCCTAGCCAGTCTCCAGATCTCAACCCCATAGAACATTTTTGGAGGGAGTTGAAAGTATGTGTTGCCCAGCAACAGCCCCAAAACATCACTGCTCTAGAGGAGATCTGCATGGAGGAATGGGCCAAAATCCCAACAACAGTGTGTGAAAACCTTGTGAAGACTTACAGAAAACGTTTGACAAAGTATTGAGATAAACTTTTGTTATTGACCAAATACTTATTTTCCACCATAATTTGCAAATAAATTCATAAAAAATCCTACAATGTGATTTTCTGGATTTCTTTTCCTCATTTTGTCTGTTATAGTTGAAGTGTACCTATGATGAAAATTACAGGCCTCTCTCATCTTTTTAAGTGGGAGAACTTGCACAATTGGTGGCTGACTAAATACTTTTTTGCCCCACTGTGTGTGTATATATATATACACATACACACACACATACATATATATATCTACTGCTTGGGGGTATGAATATATGAAAGGAACATTTTCACTAGATATATTCCAAAAATAAATGTAATTTAAGAACTGTGTTGTTTGTGCTGTTTGTGCCATCATTCTGTTACCAAACTTTGCATCTGCACTGTAGTCATTTTGAGCTGTGTGGAAAATTGATTTAGGCAGTGCGTTCATGTCCGCACGTGCATGTATGTGTGTATGTTTGTCAATGCACGCTCGAGCGAGTGTGTGTGTGTGTGTGTGTGTGTCAGCTCCGCTTATTATGGGTGACAGTTTTTGGAGGTGAGGAAGAACAACAGCTATTATGGTTTTGGCAAAGTGTCTCCCTCGCTCCATCTGCACTCACCCCTACGTTGTACTCTGGGTTTCCTGGGCCATGATGAGGGCTGTCAGGGGCTCTTTAACCTCCTAACTGCTGCTCCCCACCGGCCCTAATCACACATTAGTGACATCAGGAGGACCCGGGGACTGGCTGCACCACTGCCTGCACACACAGAGTATTGATAAAGAGCCCAATTATACAGCAGGAAACTATCAAATATGATCTGGGAATGAAGGTCTGAGGTTGTGGACTACCAGGCTAGATTATGGACTGGGCTCGTGAGATGAGCACAGAGAGGCCTGTGTTACCAACCTTAATTGGAGTGTTATGGATCAGGTCATAGGGTGGTAGTTAGTTACTATGTTATTCCTCTTTGAAGTGTTTTGGCATGGTGGTGTCGGAGACGTGGAAGTAGGGTCCATTCATGTCTTTCTCTACAGGAACATACAGAGACAATCCACGCGTGACTTATCATTAAACAGATGCAGGAAAGTTGGTCAGATCACCCACCTCTGGTGTGTGTGTGTGTGTGTGTGTGTGTGTGTGTGTGTGTGTGTGTGTGTGTGTGTGTGCAAGGGCGTCGTTAAGGGTGGGAAAACATAAATGATTCATGGGGCCCTAGCCTGGTAGGCGCCCCTAAATGTTTAGATAATATTTTTTTTATCATTTTAAAAATGTTAGCAAAAAAATCTGCGATGTAAATGATAACGTATAACCATAATCAGATCAGGCATCTATCTCAACCATCACGTTTGTACCCCCCCCCATTATGCACATGGTTTGGTCCATTCGCCATGAGGAGAAAAAAAATACAGCTGATCTGACAGTTGCTCTAGCATGTAGCCTAAGCATTCACGTGAGATAAACACTATGCCCCCCTCAAAAACGAAATTGGGTTTCCAGAAAAGGAAAGAAAGGAAACAGAGGCAGATACAGCAAAACAATTACTCACCACGTTTTTTCAAAGAAAAAAAACGAGAAGGATTTGACTGGTAAGTCAGTGCAGACGGCCTGCCGAACTGAGTAGCCTAGCTAGCCAATATAGCTATCTTGACAGCTTGCTAGCTACAGATAGCTGCCTACTGGGGACTCACTCGGCTCGGTCAGAGCAGTAACTATTAACATGATGATGAGCTACCACTACCAGCTATGGCTAGCTATTTAGCTATTATTATAACTGTATTCCCCAATATTTGTGTGATATTTGTTAGGTAGCTAGACTCAAATTAAAACCTAACATGTAGTCTACCTATCCATACTGTAGATGCTACTACTACTAGTGCTGTAGACAATGATCCCAACGTGTGTCTACTACATGAAGTTGAAACAGCGGACCTTGGAGGTGAGGTAGTAGTTTTGCAGCAGCAGCAGCAGAATAACTAGACCATTTATAAATTGTAAAGTTAGGCACATGATGACTTAGACACACTTAAATACATATTCTATCCAGTTTTTTCTTTCAGTAGTATATTTTTAGTATGGTAACCTTTGTAGGAGTGAACATTAAAGCTAAAATTCCCTTTGTATACTCGCTTCCTAGTGCCTAGAGAGCCCCAGGTTGGCAGATTCTCAGCAGAAAGGAATTGGAGTTAAAGATAGCAACACTGTGGCCAGAGAAAGTACAAGACCATGAAAGAAGCTATTGTTCGCAGACGAGCCAACAGGTGTAGTGAGGAGACACAGAAGACAAGCCATTCCCCAACTACTTACAGTACAGTAAGTTAGCAAACGGAAGAGAAAAGGTGCAGAGAGACTGGCTTATTTATAGTAAAGAGTGTAAAGGCATTATATTGTATTCCATGTGTTTTTTCTTCTCATGAGCAAATTAAACCATCACCCAGTTCTCTGTGACATTTCTGAAAATATTTTGACTGCTTTGGAAGGGCATGGTATTGACATAACAGATTGTCGTGGTCAAGGCTATGATAATGGTGCAAATGTGTCAGGGTAAGTGAAGGGAGTTCAAGCACACATACTGGAAAAGAATCCACTGGCCACATACTCACCTTCTGCCTCCCATACTCTTAATCTTGTGGGTGTACATGCAGCTCAGTCATGCCCAGAAGTATCAACTTTTTTTGGCTGCGTGAATCGTCTTTACCATCTGTTCAGTGCCAGCCCAGAGCGATGGGCCATTCTCAAGGCAATCTTCCTGCTCACTTTTTGGGTAAAAGTTTTGCAGTGTATTGAGAATAGAAGCCTAATTCTTCATTCAAGAAATATTTCTCTGGACACTGATGTTTCCCTGATGAGACTAAAGATGAGATAGAAGTCAGACACTGCATTTAGCAAACACAATGTTTTATGTTGCTCTAGATGGTGTAATCAGTCATTTGGACATGCGGTTGCGGCTATATATGAGGGGTTTTCACCAATACTTATTACACTACCGTTCAACATTTTGGGGTCACTTAGAAATGTCCTTGTTTTTGAAGGAAAAGCACATTTTTGTCCATTAAAATAATGTACAATTGATCAGAAATACAGTGTAGACATTGTTAATGTTGTAAATTACTATTGTAGCTGGAAACGGCAATTTTTTTATGGATAGTCTACATAGGCCCATTATCAGCAACCATCACTTGTCACGGATGTTGACGGATAAGGACCAAGGTGCAGCATGGTGGGCGTACATTTTACTTTATTTAAGAATGACGCCGACAAAAAAAACAATAAACCATACAAAACAAACCTTGAAGCTACAGGCTATGTGCCATAAACAAAAGTCAACTTCCCACAAACACAGGTGGGAAAAAGGGTACCTAAGTATGGTTCCCAATCAGAGACAACGATAGACAGCTGTCCCTGATTGAGAACCATACCCGGCCAAAACATAGAAATAGAAAATCATAGAATCAAAACATACCCACCCCAACTCACACTCTGACCAAACCAAAATAGAGACAATAAAAGGATCTCTAAGGTCAGGGCGTGACATCACTCCTGTGTTCCAATGGCTCGTTGTGTTAGCTAATCCAAGTTAATAATTTAAAAGGCTAATTGATCATTTGAAAACCCTTTTGCAATTATGTTAGCACAGCTGAAAACTGTTGTGCTAATTAAAGAAGCAATAACACTGGCCTTCTTTAGACTAGTTGAGTATCTGGAGCATCAGCATTTGTGGGTTCGATTACAGGCTCAAAATGTCCAGAAACAAAGTACTTTCTTCTCAAACTTGTCAGTCTATTCTTGTTCTGAAAATTAAGGCTAATCCATGCGAGAAATTGCTGTGTACTACTCCCTTCACAGAATAGCGCAAACTGGCTCTAAGCAGAATAGAAAGAGTAGGAGGACCCGGTGCACAACTGAGCAAGAGGACAAGTACATTAGAGTGTCTAGTTTGAGAAACAGGTCGCCTCACAAGTCCTCAACTGGCAGCTTCATTAAATAGTACAGGCAAAATACTCAATGTCAACAGTTAAGAGGCTACTCTTTTCCAGCTACAATAGTCATTTACAACATTAACAATGTATTAATTCTGTATTTCTGATAAATTTGATGTTATTTTAATGAACCAAAAAATTGCTTTTCTTTCAAAAACATGGTCATTTCTAAGAATCCCCAAACTTTTGAACGGTAGAGTACATTTAGGAAAATGACTGAAAACCAAATTGAAAACGAATTTTGCCACAAATTGAGAAACAAGTTCTCCAAAGATCTCACAGCCATCAGACTGTTAAACAGCCACCACTAACATTGTGTCTGCTGCCAACACACTGACTCAACTCCAGCCACTTTAATAATGGAAAATTGATGTAAAAAATTGTATCACTAGCCACTTTAAACAATGCCACTTAATATAATGTTTACATACCCTACATTACTCATCTCATATGTATATACTGTACTCTATACCATTTACTGTATCTTGCCATCTTTATGTAATACATGTATCACAAGCCACTTCATTCAATGGCACTTTTGTGTTTACATACCCTTCATTACTCATCTCATATGTATATACTGTACTCGATACCATCTACTGCATCTTGCCTATGCCATTCTGTACCATCACTCATTCATATATATTTATGTACATATTCTTTATCCCTTTACACTTGTGTGTATAAGGTAGTTGTTGTGGAATTGTTAGGTTAGATTACTCGTTGGTTATTACTGCATTGTCGGAACTAGAGGCACAAGCATTTAGCTACATTCGCATTAACATCTGCTAACCATGTGGATGTGACAAATACAATTGGATTTGATTTGATTGGAGATGGATTTGAAAACGAAGTGTGACGTCTAATGACGATACACGGTGCCACTTTTTCAGATGATCTTTCTACTGTAGAGCTCCTAAATGCCATCCACAAGCTGCAGCTACAGAATATTTTTGGAGAGGTGTGCAATGCACTTCAAATCTTTTGTACAGTGCCGGTAACAGTTGCTGGAGGTGAACGTGCCTTCAGCAAGATGAAACATCTAAGATCTACAATGTGCCAAGACAGGTTGAACAGCCTTGCCATCCTTTCAAATGAAAACCAGTTAGCTAGAAACTTATACTTTAAAGACATTAGAAATTAGTTTGCTCACAAGAAGGCTTGAAGCTGGGCTCTTGGTGCAGTGTAACCTTTACAAGGGAACAAACACAAGGACAAATTCCTTAACCTGTTCTACCCAAGCCTGCCCGGGAATGGGCAAAATACTGTGTCAGAGTATTTTCTGCTGTGGTTTATCTCCTGTTTAATTTACTCAGGAATGCCCACCTAATGTCTTGACACTACAGTTGAAGTTTCACAAATGCTTGTTCTCTGTAGGTACCACATTTATGCCTGCTGTCCACATAGTTCAGGATTTTTTTAAAATTTTGGGTATGTTATTTAGGCATATATTTAAGAATTATGCATAACGTATTGGTAATAAATGATTTAATCTGAAACATGGATCATTTGTAATTTCTTCATTAAAATACCATAACTAAAAAATTGTTTAGTTATTTATAATAAAGCATCATAAATATCTCATGACACAGACAGCTTTTTTTAACATTAGGAACCAAAAATGTTTGCAATACTGTTAATATAGGCAAAGGATGAAGGTGGAAACTAGAATCTGCACAATTATAGTATAGAGCAGCAGAAGCGTATAGTTAGTACATTTAATAACATATATTGTTCAGTATGTTATCCTAATTTCTACGTTAGGGGCCCGGGTGGGTTTTTTTCATGGGCCCCCAAAATTCTGGCAATGCCTCTGTGTGTGTGTGTGTTTGCATGTGTGTGAATGTGTGTTTGCGTGCGTGCGTGCGTGCGTGTGTTACTTAATTACTATGCACATGTATCTATGTAAACTCGGCAAGAAAAGAAACGTCCCTTTGTCAGGACCCTGTCTTTCAAAGATAATTCATAAAAATCCACAGATCTTCATTGTAAAGGATTTAAACACCTTTTCCCATGCTTGTTCAATGAACCATAAACAATGAATGAACAATGAATGCACCTGTGGAACGGTCGTTAAGTCATTAACAGCTTACAGACAGTAGGAAATTAAGGTCACAGTTATGAAAACTTAGGACACTAAAGAGGCATTTCTACTGACTCTGAAAAACACCAAATGAAAGATGCCCCGGGTCCTTGCTCATCTGAATGAACATGCCTTAGTCTTGCTGCAAGGAGGCATGAGCACTGCAGATGTGGCCAGGGCAATAAATTGCAATGTCTGTACTGTGAGACGCCTAAGACAGCGCTACAGGGAGACAGGACGGACAGCTGATCGTCCTCGCAGTGGCAGACCACACCTACACAGGATCGGTACATCCGAACATCACACCTGCGGGACAGGTACAGGATGGCAACAACAACTGCCCGAGTTACACCAAGAACACAGGATCCCTCCATCAGTGCTCAGACTGCCCGCAATAGGCTGAGAAAGGCTGGACTCGGGGCTTGTAGGCCTGTTGTAAGGCAGGTCCTCACCAGACATCACCGGCAACAACGTCGCCTATGGGCACAAACCCCCTCTTCACTGACAAGTCGCGGTTTTGTCTCACCCGGGGTGATGGTCGGATTCGCGTTTATCGTTGAAGGAATGAGCGTTACACCGAGGCCTGTACTCTGGAGTGGGATCGATTTGGAGGTGGAGGGTCCATCATGGTCTGGGGCGGTGTGTCACAGCATCATCGGACTGAGCTTGTCGTCATTACAGGCAATCTCAACGCTGTGCGTTACAGGGAAGACATCCTCTTCCCACATGTGGTACCCTTCCTGCAGGCTCATCCTGACATGACCCTCCAGCATGACAGTGCCACCTGCCGTACTGCTCGTTCTGTGCGTGATTTCAGTGTTCTGCCATGGCCAGCGAAGAGCCCGGATCTCAATCTCATTGAGCATGTCTGGGACCTGTTAGATCTGAGGCTGAGGGCTAGGGCAATTCCCCCAAGAAATGTCTGGGAACTTGCAGGTGCCTTGGTGGAAGAGTGGGGTAACATCTCACAGCAAGAACTGGCAAATCTGGTGCAGTCCATGAGTAGTAGATAACATAAATGCAGCTGGTGGCCACACCAGATACTGACTGTTACTTTTGATTTTGACCCCACTTTGTTCAGGGACACATTATTCCATTATTTATGTTAGTCACATGTCAGTGGAACTTGTTCAGTTTGTCTCAGTTGTTGAATCTTGTTATGTTCATAGAAATATTTACGCATGTTAAGTTTCCTGAAAATAAATGCAGTTGACAGTGAGAGGACGTTCCTTTTTTTGCCGAGTTTATCTGTGAAACACCCCTTTTCATGTTTCATCAAAAATGTATTTGATTTCTCTCAGATACAGACACCACAGACACTCTCTCTCTCTCTCTCCCTCTCTCCCTCACACACACAAGCACCCACGCTGCACGCCCAGTCCTATCTACGTTCCTCTGTGTGAGAGGAGTGAGTGTGTTCCTATGAAATATTAACAGGTCATTTGTTCCTCTGCTCATCTGTCTGAGAGCTGTATGTTGGCCCTGCGTCCCTGCTCCCTCTTTGAGCCATCTGGTGGGTACAGGCACAAGGGAGAGCTCTAGGAGGGGGCCCTGTCACCCAGGCAGGCAAGCCCAAAAACGAGCACTGCCCGGGGGATGGATTTGCCCGACCTGCTGGGTGACGAAGCATCAAAACTCCCAACCTGCCACTGTACATGCTACAGGGCCACTGAAATGTAAACGCACTGCTTACTGCCTGGCCACCGGGGACCACGGCATTCTTCTTTTGTGGGACTTCTGATTTTTTTCCCCCATCTACTGCTGTTCAGTTCACTACTATTTATGTACAGCTTTGTAAAATGAGTTTGGTCACATAACACTTTGGCACAATACACAGGCTCATCTCATGAGAAATTCTCCTTCCATTTTAAAAGCTGTCTGACTGGTTAGAACCCTCTTAGAACCCTTATATATTCTCTCTGAACTGTTCTTGTTCCAAGAACTGACGTAGAACCAATATTTCTCTATCCTTTGGCCGGTTCCAGATTATGTCTGCCCAGGAGTACATGGAGCTAAAATTATCCCGCCCAGAGACTCCTCCAATCAAACGATATCTGATTGGCTGGCTGACCAATTAATTATCCACACTTAACCACTTATTTATGTAAAGGTAAGACTTAATTGTATACCGCTATCAGAAACAATCGCTTAAGGTTCACCCGTTCTGAAATTTAATTGGGAAAAGTGTTATTTTTACCTGATTAGAATTATATAACAGACAAATGTTTTACATAACAATTCCTTGTCATGGTTGTCATTATTAGCCAACACCCTAGTGAAGGTAAGTGTGGTCGCGTGTATGTGTGTGTGTCTGTGTTATTGTTGACATTTAATGTCCTTGTTTTGTGTAATGGATTTGTCCGTGGCAGTGGCCTGTTTGCAGGGTGTCTTATGAGGCCCCTGGGTTAAGGAGTCTGTATTAGCCCACAGCAATGCTATTAGCATAATTTAATACAGAAATTAGAGCCAGCCATCACAAATGGTAAAAAGCCTGTATAAAGAATCAAATGCCCTGTGTTATTTTAGGATGCTTTGCCAATTTTCTGTTGTATTATAATTGCTGACCTTGGCGTGGATAAAGCACAGTTCTATCATCTCATTATGTGCATTATGAACTACAGTAACACCTAATAAAGATGGTTCAGGTACCTATAGTGGGCAAAATATCCCAGATTATGGTACAATAGAAGAACTCATATAGAGGAGATTGTGCTTCAAGGCAGAGCTGAAGACCAGTGTCATCCCCTCTCCCCTCATCTCTTCTACTCTCCTCCATGCCAGTCCGTCTCTACACTCATCCTCTGGCTGTGCCAGGGCTCCTCCCTCGGGTCGACGAGTCATAGGCACACGCAGGTGCGCTCACACGCACACTCTGGCCCACTCGTAAGCATGCACATTCTCTCGCTCACACACACACACACACACACACATAGCCGTGGGAAAATGTTTTGGGTTGGGGGTGTTGGGATAAACATTTCATAATAAAGCATTGTATACATCTATAATCACATTTGCGTAGATGCATACCATTGAGCAGAGGGGTTTTTAGGATTTCCACAAAAAAAATAAATATAAATATAACCGCGGTTCATGCAATTGTACATAATTTACATTTGAATACTACACAAATGACTGAAATGAGTGGCTATCTTGACACTGATAAACTGAAAGCAATACAAATGACCTGTGCTTGAACGCAAACAATAGCCCAGACCATTGAAGAGACACACAGATCGCACAATATTAGTAGGAACTGAACAAAAATGTAAATTCAACATGTAAAGTGTTGTTCCCATGTTTCATGAGCTAAAATAAAACATCCCCAAAATGTTCCATATGCACAAAAATATTTCTCTCAAATGTTTTGCACAATTTTTTTTTACATCCCTATTAATGAGCATTTATCTTTTCCAAGATAATCCATCCACTTGACAGGTGTGGCATGTCAAGAAGCTGATTAAACAGCATGATCATTGCACAGGTGCACCTTGTGCTGGGCACAATAAAAGGCCACGTTAAACTGTGCAGTTTTATCACACAAAACAATTCCACAGATGTCTCATTGGCATACTGGCTGCAAGAATGTCTGTTGAATGTTAATTTCTCTACCATAAGCCGTCTTCAACGTTGTTTTAGGCAGTAAGTCCAACTCACAATCACAGACCATGTGTTTGGCATTGTGTGGCCGAGTGGTTTGCTGATGTCAACGTTGTGAACAGAGTGCCCCATGGTGGTGGGGTTATGGTATGGGCAGGCATAAGCTAATGACAACAAACACAATTTCATTTTATCAATGGTAATTTGAATGCACAAAAATACCGTGATGAGATCCAGAGGCTCATTGTGAGACCCATTTTTTAAAGGTATATGTCACCAACAGATGCATACCTTTATTTCAAATCATGTGAAATGCATAGATTAGGGCCTAATACATGTATTTCAATTGACAGGTTTTGTCATATGAACTGTAACTTAGTAAAATATTTGAGATTGTTGCATGTTGCATTTATATTTTTGTTCTGTATATTGAAAACAAATATTAAACCTTTATTTCGACAGGGAGTCTTACTGGGACCATGGACTCATTCATAGATGAGCCCTGCATACACATTGATATTCACAACGCACATCACTACACACAATAATATACACATCAATATTCACATCAAGCAAAACACAATCATAGAAAACAATCATCTTTCAGTAAAAAAAGGTCCTCAATCAGTCTTTTCATTTACCCTTGGGGTACCAATTCATCCATATACACAATATATACCCAGAAGTATGTGGACACCCCCAGTCAACTGTAAGTGCTGTTATTGTGAAGTGAAAATGTCTAGGAGAAACAACAAAGTGTGCTCAACCACAAAGTGTGTGGTAGGCCACACAAGCTCACAGAACGGGACCGCTGAGTGCTGAAGCATGTAGCGCGTAAAAATCATCTATCCTTGGTTGCAACACTCACTACCGAGTTCCAAACGGCGTCTGGAAGCAACGTCAGCACAATAACTGTTCTTTGGGAGCTTCATGAAATGAGTTTTCATGGCCGAGCAGCCGCACACACGTCTAAGATCACCATGTACAATGACAAGCGTCGGCTGGAGTGGTGTAAACCTCGTGGTGTAAACCTCACCAGCATTTGATTTTGGAGCAGTGGAAACATGGTCTCTGGAATGATGAATCACTATCTGGTCGTCCGACAGATGAATTTATGTTTGGTGGATGCGAGGAGAACGCTAAATGCCCCAATGCATAGTGCCAACTGTAAAGATTGGCGGAGGAGGAATAATGGTCTGAGGCTGTTTTTCATGGTTCGGGCTGGGCACATTAGTTCCAGTGAAGGGAAATCTCAACGTTGCAGCATACAATTACATTCTAGATGATTCTGTTCATTCAACTTTGTGACAAGGTCCTTTCCAGTTTCAGCATGTCAATGCCCCCGTGCACATAGCAAGTTCCATACATAAATGGTTTGTCAAGATCGGTGTGGAAGAACTTGACTGGCTGGCACAGAGCCCTGACCTCAACCCCATCTAACACATTTGGGATGAATTGGAATGCCGACTGGGAGACAGGCCTAATCGCCCAACATCAGTGCCCAACCTCGCTAATGCTCTTGTAGCAAGTCCCGGCAGCAAAGGTGGAAAGCCTTCCCAGAAGAGTGGAGGCTGTTATAGCTGCAAAGGGAGGACCAACTCCATATTAATGCTCATGATTTTGTAATAAGATGTCCGACGACCAGGTATCCACATTCTTTTGGTCATGTAGTGTATGTACAGCGCATTCTGGAAAGTATTCAGACCCCTTGACTTTTTCCATAAAAAAACTGAAATATTACGTTTACTGAGTACTTTGTTGAAGCGCCTTGGGCAGTGATTACAGCCTCTAGTCTTCTTGGGAATGACGCTACAAGCTTTTTCACACCTGTATTTGGGGAGATTCTCCCATTCTTCCCTGCATATCCTCTCAAGCTCTGTTAGGTTGGATGGGGAGAGTTGCTGCACATCTATTTTCAGGTCTCTCCTGAGATGTTCGATCGGGTTCAAGTCTGGGCTCTGGCTGGATCACTCAAGGACATTCAGAGGCTTGTTCCGAAGCCACTCCTTTGTCTTGGCTGTGTGCTTAGGGTCGTTTTCATGTGGGAAGGTGAACCTTCACCCCAGTCAGAGGTCAGGAGTGTGTTGGAGCAGATTTTCATCAAGGATCTTTTCGTACTTTGCTCCATTCATCTTTCTGTCAATCCTGACTAGTCTCCCCGTCCCTGCCACTGAAAAACATCCCCACAGCATGATGCTGCAAACACCATGTTTTCACCGTAGGGATGGTTCCAGGTTTTCTCAAGATGTGAGCTTTGGCATTCAGGCCAAAGAGTTCAATCTTGGTTTCATCAGACCAGATAATCTAGTTTCTCATGGTCTGAGATTCTTAAAGTGCCTTTTCAAAGACTCCAAGTGGGCTATCATGTGCCTTTTACTGAGGAGAGGCTTCCATCTGGCTACTCTAACATAAAAGCCTGATTGGTGGAGTGCTGCACAGATGCTTGTCCATTTGGAAGGTTCTCCCATCTCAACAGAGAAATTCTGGAGCTCTGACAGAGTGACCATCTGGTTCTTGGTCACCTCCCTGACCAAGGCTTTTCTCCCCCAATTGCTCAGTTTGGCCGGGCGGCCAGATCTAGGAAGATTCTTGGTGTTTCCAAACTTCTTCCATTTAAGAATGATGGAGGCCATGTTCTTGGAGACCTTTAATGCTGCAGATATTTTTTGGTAACCTTCTCCAGATCTGTGCCTCACCACACTCCTGTCACCACCTGGGAGTGGCCTGTGAGGAAGTCCAGGAACTCCAGGACTCAGTTGCACAGGGCAGGGTTCAGACACAGGACCTAGAGCTTAATAATGATATGGTGATGAAGGCTGAGCTATAGCCAATGAACATCATTCTTATATATGTATTCCTCTTGTCCGGATGGGGTTTAGAAGTGTGCATTGTGATGGCCGTTGCATCATCTGTGGATCAATTGGGGCGGTATGCAAATTGAAGTGGGTCTAGGGTGTCATGTAGGGTGGAGGTGATATGATCCTTAACGAGCATTTCAAGCACTTCATGATGACAGAAGTGAGTGCTACAGGGCGATAGTAATTTAGTTCAGTTACCTTTGCTTTCTTGGGTACAGGAACAATGGTGGACATCTTGAAGCAAGTGGGTACAGAAGACTGAGATAGGGATAGATGTATAGGGATAGATGTATATGTCCGTAAACACTCCAGCCAGCTGCTCTGCGCATGCTATGAGTACATGGCTAGCAATGCCTTCCGAGTGTTTACACACTTAAAACTTCTTAGGGCTGAAATCCCGTTAACGGGGTCGATATGACAACAGCCAGTGAAAGGGCAGGGCGCCAAATTCAAAATATCAAAAATATCATAATTAAAATTCCTCAAACATACATGTATTTTATACCATTTTAAAGGTTATCTTGTTGTTAATCCCACCACAGTGTCCGATTTCAAATATGCTTTACAGCAAAAGCACCACAAATGATTATGTTAGGTCACCACCAAACGACAATAAAAACAGCCATTTTATTCCAGCCACAAAAAGCACAAATAGAGATAAAATTCATCACTAACCTTTGATGATCTTCAACAGATGACACTCATAGGACTTCATGTTACACAATATATGTATGTTTTGTTTGATATAGTACATATTTATATCAAAATATGAGTTTACATTGGCACGTTACATTCACTAGTTCCAAAAACATCCAGTGATTTTGCATGGCCACATCATTCAACAGAAATACTCATCATAAATGCAGATGATAATACAAGTTATACACATGGAATTATAGATATACCTCTCCTTAATGCAACCGCTGTGTATGATTTAAAAATAATTTTAAGGAATAAGCAAACCATGGAATAATCTGAGACTGTGCTCAGAAAATTTTTTAAAATAGCCGCCATGTTGGCATCAACATAAACAAGAAATGACATGATAAATATTCCCTTACCTTTGAGGTTCTTCACCAGAAAGCACTCCAGGAATCCCAGGTCCACAATAAACGTTTGTTTTGTTCGATAATGTCCGTTATTTATGTCCAAATACCTCCTTCTGTTAGCGCGTTTGGTATACATATCCAAACCTTCATTCTGGTCAGCGTTACGTCGGACAAAAACTTCAAAAAGTTATATTACAGGTCGAAGAAACATTTTAAACTAAGTACAGAATCAATCATTAGGATGTTTTTAACATATAGCTTCAATAAAGTTCCAACCGGAGTCTTCCTCCTTGTCTTCATGAGCAATGGAACGCAAGTGGGTACCATGAGAAATAAGCGTGATCAGAAAATTGCTGCTTGATAGACTAATGATACATTCTGCTCTCATTCACTCCCATAATGCCATAGAAGTCTCATTAAAATGTCTATTGATGGTTGAAATCTAGTGGAACCCCTAGGCAGTGCAACATCATTAATATCTCAAGGGGATTTCATTGGGGACTCTGGTGAATACATACAAAGCTCAGATTTCTGACTTCCTGTTTTGATTCCGCCTTAGGATTTTGCCTGCCATATGAGTTCTGTTATACTCACAGACATCATTCAAACGGTTTTAGAAACATTATAGTGTTTTCTATCCACTAACAATAATAATATGCATATATTAGCAACTGAGACTGAGGAGCAGGTAATTTACTTTGGGCAACTTATTCATCCAAGCTACTCAATACTGCCCCCAGCCATAAGAAGTTTTAATGCAACCGCTGTGTCAGATTTCAAAATAACTTTACAGAAAAAGCACACCATGCAATCATCTGAGTACAGCGCTCAGACACAAAAACAAGCCATACAGATATCCGCCATGCTGTGTAGTCAACAGAAGTCAGAAATAGCTTTATAAATATTCACTTACCTTTGATGATCTTCATCAGAATGCACTCCAAGGAATCCCAGTTCCACAATAAATGTTTGTTTTGTTCGATAATGTCCATCATTTATGTCCAAGTACCTCCATTTTGTTTGCGGTTTTGCCCAGTATTCCAAATTCATGACACGCGATCGCTAGGTCCAGACGAAAGTAAAAAAGATCCGTTACAGTCCGTAGAAACATGTCAAACGAAGTATAGAATCAATCTTTAGGATGTTTTTCACATAAATCTTCAATAATGTTCCAACCGGAGAATTCATTTGTCTTCAGAAATGCAATGGAACTCAAGCTAACTCTCACGTGAACGTGCATGACCAGCTCATGCCTCTCTGCCAGACTTCTAACTCATTCCCCTCTCATTCGCCCCCACCTCACAGTAGAAACATCAAACAAGGTTCTGAAAGACTGTTGACATCTAGTGGAAGCCTTAGGAAGCGCAATTCGACCCCATAGACACTGTGTATTCGATAGGCCAAGAGATGAAAAACTTCTCAGGTTTCTGCCTGCCATATGAGTTCCGTTATACTCACAGACATCATTCAAACAGTTTTAGAAACTTCAGAGTGTTTTCTAACCATATCTATGAATAGGCAACTGGGCCTGAGTAGCATACCGTTTACTCTGGGCACCTTATTCATCCAAGGTACTCAAAACTGCCTCCAGCTAATAATCCATTCTGATACTGACTGACTCGTTATTTAGAATTTCATTGAGCTCACTGGCTTTGAGTGCTTACATGTAGCGTGTGGAATGATCTGCATACATAGTCATTCTAGCTTTGTGTAAGACCAGTGAAAAATCATTTGTAAAAATAGAGAAGAGTAACGGCCCAAGACAACTGCCCTGAAGGACACCACACTGTACATATCTGATATTAGAGAAGCTTCCATTGAAGAAAACACTATATTGGTTATATCGGATAAATAATTCACCAACCATGTGATGGCAGGTGAGGTAAAGCCATAGCAAGTGTTTTTTTCATCTCCAACTCTGATCTTATTATCCATTTATTTGAACCTATCAAAAGTCAAGTTGAGTGCTCTTCTCTATATGTATGCTGAAAGACCGTAGTTAACTTGTTCTTTGATAAATAGCGCTATATTTGGCCAAACACAATTCTCTCCTTTAGTTTATTGAGAACAGGCAGCAAACTGATTGGGCGGCTGTTGGAGCCAGCAATGGGTGCATTACTATTTTTAGGCAGTGGAATTGCTTTAGATTCCTTCCACGCCTGTGGACACACACAATACTTTAGGCTTTGGTAAAAGAGATCGCGAATAGGGTTGGCAATACAGTCTGCTACCATTCTCCAAAGATTCCCATCAAGGTTGACTGTATAAATGAGCATGCACAATGTAAGTGTCTCAAAGTCTGTCAAATATGGCCTTTGAAAACTCTGTATGTGGAAAGCACTGATTGTGTGTGTGTAGATGTCCCTAACCTTGAATGGATCAGTGGTTCACCGATCAGGGCCTTTATTGGCTCTGCAACAGTAACAAGGGTTGGGACCATCAGGCAACTTTCTAAAAACGTATTTAGGAATGTCCCTTGAATAAGCTGGGAACTAGACAAAAACCTCCAGGGGACCATAACAGAATGTCACGTTTTAAATGTTCTTGGACACAAGAATGATCGTGCAATATGCCAATGAAACTGCCCCTGAACAAAGCAGTTAACCCACTGTTCCTAGGCCGTCATTGAAAATAAGAATTTGTTCTTAACCTCTTGCTCCTACCTGACACGCAGGCGTCCCATCTAGACATCTGGAAATGCAAATGCGCTACGCTAAATGCTAATAGTACTAGTTAAAACTCAAACGTTCATTAAAATACACATGCAGGGTAGTGAATTAAAGCTACACTCGTTGTGAATCCAGGCAACAAGTCAGATTTTTAAAATGCTTTTCGGCGAAAGCATGAGAAGCTATTATCTGATAGCATGTAACACCCCAAAAGACCCGCAGGGGACGTAAACAAAATAATTAGCATAGTCGGCGCTACACAAAACACACAAATAAAATATAAAACATTCATTACCTTTGACCATCTTCTTTGTTGGCACTCCTAGATGTCCCATAAACATCACTATTGGGTCTTTTTTTTTCCGATTAAATCGGTCCATATATAGCCTAGATATCGATCTATGAAGACTGTGTGATCAAGGAAAGAAATAGCGTTTTATAACGTAACGTCATTTTAAAAAATTAAAACACTTCGAAATACTTTTGCAATGCAACTTTAGGTATTAGTAAACGTTAATAATCGATCAAATTGATCACGAGGCGATGTATATTCTATAGCTGTCCGTCTGGAAATAATGTCCGGGTAAATCTCAACCAAAATATCCGGTCGGAGACCGGAAGAACTGCGCTGCCTTGCGTCTGTTTGACCAAGAAACAAATAGTAGGCAAATGACAAGACTCTAGACATCGTGTGGAAGCTGTAGGTATTGCAACCTCGGCCCCATTAAATGTGGTTCACCTTTATCAATGGGATGAAGTGGTGCATGGATATATTTTTCCATTTTCAGTGATCAGATTTTCCTGCACTTTTCGATGAAATGCACGTTCTGTTATAGTCACAGCCGTGATTTAACCAGTTTTATAAACGTCTGAGTGTTTTCTATCCACACATACTAATCATATGCATATAGTATATTCCTGGCATGAGTAGCAGGGCGTTGAAATGTTGCGCGATTTTTAACAGAATGTTCGAAAAAGTAGGGGGTAACAGGTTAAATGACTAGCCTAGATAATAAGGAACACATCTTAAAACCTGTTAGGGCTCGGCGTTCCAAATTGGGAACACCCCCCCCCCACGTTCAGCTGGAATGTGGCGCATGAAACGCAAAAAATATTCCTAAAAATATTTAACCTCCACACATTAACAAGTCCAATAGCTCAAATGAAAGATAAACAAGTTGTTTATCTACCCAGCAAGTCAGATTTCTAAAATGTTTTACGGCGAAAACATAGCACATATTTATGTCAAACCACCACCGAAGACACAGCTAATTTGCATAGCCAAGTTGAACAAAATATGCAATCAACAAACCGCAGGATTAAAAGAAAAATAAGTTCACTAACCTTTTGAAATCTTCATCAGATGACAGTAATATAACATGTTACACAGTACATTTATGTTTTTTTCAATAATATGCTATATATATCCATAAATCTCTGTTTACAATGACGCATCGTTCAAAAAATGCTACTCAAATGTCCGGAGAAATGACGATAGCTCCGGCAGATAACGTCAGCTAACAAGGAATACACATCATAAACTTTGACTAAATATGCATGTTCTACATATGTATAGGAAGATACACTTCTTCTAAATGCAATCGCTGTGTTACATTTATCTTTAACGTTACAGGTTGCGTTCACTAGGCTATACTAGGAGTCGGCGCTCAAAAAGTAGCATTATAGCTCCTCTATCTTGGAGTCCACAGAAACCCAAATTTACCACATAAATATTCCCTTACCTTTGCTGTTCTTCCATCAGAAGACCTGGAAGGGATTATACTTACCAAAACAGCGTTTAGTTTTCAAGTCTGTGTCTTTCGGTTCTCAAACACGACACATTTCGGTTGAAATGCAGCCAAAAGTCAAGTGGATGCGCACCAAAACGTCGAAATTACATATTATATGTCGAGTAAACTTGTCAAACTATGTTCATAATCAAGCTTTAACATGTTATAAAGGTGCACAGAAATCGTGAGGACGAACAGAAACACACTCATCGTTTAATCGATCCTGGGAAAAAGACATCACCCGAGCAGAGCGCGCATAATAGTCACCTTTTTTTTCGCGTGACCGAGAGGTTTCGGCCTGCTAAAACTCTTGTGAGCGCGCGATTCTCACAATGAGAAGCCCCATTGAAAGCAGGCATCGCGCTGAACACATAGGGACTGTTCCCAGACCTGTAAGTGCTTGGGAAGGGTGGGGGCGATGACGTCAAAGTTGGGCCAACTTTTCTCATGACAAGAGAGAGTTTGGGAGAATGACTGCCCTGAGAGTTCTGCTTTACATAGAGACATAATTTAAACGGTTTTAGAAGCTTTAGAGTGTTTTCTATTCAATAATATTTTTTTATATGCATATATTAGCAACTTTTGACAAAAAACAATTCTGTTTAATATGGGCACCCAATTCCTCCAAAGGGGGCAGTAAACAGCCCTATCCCTAACAGGTTTTAACTTAAGTACATCTAAAACTAAAAGCATTGTATTGGGTTCAAAACATTCTCTAAGACCTAAACCTCAACTGGAGTTGTGCATAAAGGGTGTGATCATTGAGCAAGTTGAGGAAGCTAAACTCCTCTGTATGACATTGGATGGGCAATTATCATGTTCAAGTCATATTGACACAGATATTCTGCATTTTTTTACACAAAATCAACTGTACTAGTTGTTTAGGCACTGGTCTTATCTTGATTACTGTCCAGTAATATGGTCAAGTGCAGGAAAGAAAGACCTAGCAAAGCTGCAGCTGGCTCAAAACAGAGCAGAAAGCCTTGCCCTTAGCTTATGTAAGCGAATAACCCCTGAAATGGACAAAAATGAATGGGAAGTCATTGGCATTGGACAAACCATATACACGGTGTCCAATACCACCCAATGTGGCGTTGATTCGTGCAAAGTTGATTGCAAATGCCATATGGCAAATGCCAGGTGTAACACTTTGAAAATCCAACAGGTGGCGAACGCGCTCCACCGTGGTTTTTTATATTCCAAGTCAACATCCAAAAGCAACATTTTTAAAAAATGATTTTTTTTGTCAAAAACTTATCACCCCTTAAAAAAGTGCTTTCTGGACCGTTTTTCAAAATTCTTTCTAATTTTGTGTCAATTACACACGTCTAATAACTGTATCAACATACTTTAGTCATATTTTATTATCATAATTTTTTTTTTTTTTTTTTACTTGTGCATAAAGCATATGTTTTGTCCATTTGCAATATGATTTCATAGGAAGTCAAAAGTCAAAGTCAAAAGTCACTCTTTTTGGGGCCAAATGCCAAAAGAAATTTGACATGCTCAAAAATACTGCAGAAATGCAAAATTGACTGGCCTGATGAACACAGGATGGCCATGCAGTGATAGTTGTTCCTTTCCATCACTCGTTGTGTTGATTTCATCATGTCCATTTGGTGATGTTTTTTTCACTATAGAATCATATTGCAAATGCACGTGCATTTGCAATATGTTTCAATGGGATTTTACCATCACGAATTTGGCATGCTCAAAAGTCAAACTATACTTTTGTCAACTTTTATTATCATATATATATTTTTTTTTACTTGTGCATAAGGCATATGTTTTGTCCATTTGCAATATGATTTCATAGGAAGTCAAAAGTCAAAGTCAAAAGTCACTCTTTTTGGGGCCAAATGCCAAAAGAAATTTGACATGCTCAAAAATCCTTTAGAAATGCAAAATTGACTGGCCCGATGAACTCGGGATGGCCGGGCAGTGATAGTTGTTCTTTTCCATCACTCGTTGTGTTGATTTAATCATGTACATTTGGTGATGTTTTTTCACTATAGAATCATATTGCAAATGCATGTGCATTTGCAATATGTTTCAATGGGCATTTACCATCACGAATTTGTCGTGCTCAAAAATCCTGCAGAAATTCTAAATTGACTGGCCTGATGAACACAGGATGGCCGGGCATTGATAGTGGGTCTTCTCCATTGCTTGTTGTGTTGATTTCATTATGTAAATTTGTTTATGTTTTCTCACTTTCGCAAAGTCACTGTGCATTTGCAATATGGTTCAATGGGCATTTACCATCACAAATTTGTCATGCTATAAAAATCCTGCAGGAATGCGAAATTGACTGGCCCGATGAACTCGGGATGGCTGGGCAGTGATTCTGGTTCCTCTCAATCGCTCGTTAGGGTTGATTTCAGAATATCACTTTGGTGATGGTACCTCACTGTTTAAACATATTGCAAATGGACAAGAGTCACCAGCAAGTCGCCATCCATCAGTCAATTAGATATCATTCTGACACCAAACTGATACAAACTGACACCAAACCCACTTTTTCCAACTCGTTTCGTAGCCAACTATCACATACTTCAGAGCTGGCGCAAAATTCACAACGCCTTCGGTTCAAACCATTTAAAAAAACATAAAACACGTAGTTACGTTCTAGCTGCGGGTCCAATTCTGATGTTATGTGTAGGCCTAGCTGAGGTGACCCCGAATCCCAAGTTTCGGCTCGATAGGTAATTTGGTGTCCGAGCAAGACCCTAATTGGTGCTGAAAATCCACTTTTTTTCATGACTTGCTACGGGGACCTTGAATGAGCTATCGGACAGAAACGTTGGGTTCCGTCTCTATGGGCCGAGACAGTCGCAATGCACCTAGTCTTGCAACTCTGGGACATTTCTAAATGTCGTCATTTTCGTGATGCAAAAATGAATTGAAGTCATTGCAAATGTACGAGGCTGTTTCTCGGTCCGAGAACCTTCTAGAGCGACGTAACTCACCACGCACTATCGTCCTGAGGTCTAGAACAGGATTCTAAAGTTTCGGAACTCTAGGTTTGACGGTTCTTTAAAAGTTCCAACAAGGTTAACTAATGCAGGCAGTGTATGTCTCTACGCACCCCAATGGGTCCCTCCTTCCAAGCTGTGTGTGTGTGTGATTTAGTTTTCCATTGAAATTTTATGGGAAAAATTACTGATTTACAGTTCATGGGGGTTGCCTAATCACATATATGAAGTTTTGGAAAGATCAGACTTTTTTAACCCCTCGAAACAGCCAGTGAGACACCAATTATGGCACTTCCGGTTGGCACAGGAAGCTATAAGTCAACACACATCCTCATTGGGGTATTCTTTTACAGAATCCTGAGTTTTAAATCTTTACGTTAAGAACTGATTGATTTACACAGGGTTGAATGCACTATGTCTATCAAACTGCAGGCAGGGTATGGATATACACTTTTAGGGAGATTTTAAACACTTCCGGTTGGTCCAGGAAGCTTAGAATCAACACAGGTAGACCTCATAGTGGCCTGATGGACTGTTACCGAAGACAGGTTCATACGGCATTCATAACCCATATAGGCTTCAGGTTGAATTTAGGGGTGAGGTCGAATTGTGCTTCTCACCCTAATGGTTCTCTCACTGTCACCCAAAAGCAAATGACGTTGTGGGGCAGGCTTCATTTTGGGCCTACTATTCTAATGGTCGCTGCGCTTAGACCGAGCGAGCTACGGTCAAGCGGGATATCTCGTTGAACTCGGCACGGCCTAGGGATTATGGTATTGCCTGCTCTCTGTGTCTTTAAGCACCGCACTTTGTCACTCCATCCTTCCTGTGTGTGTGTGAGGGAGCTTTTCTTTTGAGATCTGTTTTGAGAAATGACTGATTTACAGTTCAGGAGGGTTACCTAGTCACACATATGAAGTTTTGGAAAGATGTGACTTTTTTAACCCTTCAAAACAGACAGTGTGACACAATTAAAGGCACTTCCGGCTGGCACAGGAAGCTATAAGTAAACACATGTCTTGATTGAGATAAAACTCAGGATTCTGTAAGTGGCTAAGTCTTTAAGTTAAGAATTGACTGATCTACACAGATTTGAATACAGTGATTTTCATAATGACAGGTTATGTGTTTCAAAACACTTTTAGGGTGATTTTAACCACTTCCGGTTGCTTCAGGAAGCTTAGAATTGACACAGGTAGACCTCATAGTGGTCTGATGGACTGTCATAGAAGACAGGTTCATAAGGCATTCATAACCCACATAGGCTTCAGGTTGAATTTAGGAGTGCAGGCAATGTATTCCTATGGGAGAGAAGTCAATGCAAACTGTTTGAAGTAAACACCTTCTTTTAACTGTTAAGGGTTAATGCCGCACGGTCAAGGTTAGGCTTGCACAGATCGGGAGGACCTTAGGAACATTCCTGTGGTTGAATTGTCCTTCTAAACCTAACGGTTCCGCCGCTGTCACCCAAAAGCAAATGACGTTGTGGGGCAGGCTTCATTTTGGGCCTACTTTTCTCATGGAGCTACGGTCAAGCGGGATATCTTGTTGAACTCGGCACGGCCTAGAGATTATGTTTGTGCCATTGCCTGCTCTCTGTGTCTTTAAGCACTGCACTTTTTCACTCCATCCTTGCTGTGTGTGTGTGTGAGAGCTTTTCTTTGACATCTGTTGGGAGAAATGACTGATTTACAGTTTAGGAGGGTTACCTAGTCACACATATGAAGTTTTGGAAAGATTTGACTTTTTTAACCCTTCAAAACAGACAGTGTGACCCAATTAAAGGCACTTCCGGTTGGCACAGGAAGCTATAAATAAAGTCATATCCTGATTGGGGTATGCCTTTACAGAATCCTGAGTTATAAGTTTTTACGTTAACCTGTTGCGATGAGCAATCCCGTATCCGGGATCATATTTATAGCCTCAAGCTCATTACCATAACGCAACGTTAACTATTCATGAAAATCGCAAATGAAATGAAATAAATATATTAGCTCTCAAGCTTAGCCTTTTGTTAACAACACTGTCATCTCAGATTTTCAAAATATGCTTTTGAACCATAGCTAAACAAGCATTTGTGTAAGAGTATTGATAGCTAGCATAATAGCATAGCATTAAGCCTAGCATTCAGCATGCAACATTTTCACAAAAACAAGAAAAGCATTCAAATAAAATCATTTACCTTTGAAGAACTTCAGATGTTTTCAATGAGGAGACTCTCAGTTAGATAGCAAATGTTCAGTTTTTCCCAAAATATTATTTGTGTAGGACAAATCGCTCCGTTTTGTTCATCACGTTTGGGTAAGAAAAAACCCCGAAAATTAAGTCATTACAACGCAAACTTTTTTCCAAATTAACTCCATAATATCGACAGAAACATGGCAAACGTTGTTTAGAATCAAGCTTCAATGTGTTTTTCACATATCTATCGATGATAAATCATTCGTGGCAGTTGACTTTCACATCTGAAGAAAATGGAAGCTGGAGATTACGCAATAATTTTGACAAAGGACACCGGAAGGACACCTGGTAAATGTAGTCTCTTATGGTCAATCTTCCAATGATATGCCTACAAATACGTCACAATGCTGCAGACACCTTGGGGAAACGACAGAAAGTGCAGGCTCATTCCTGGCGCATTCACAGCCATATAAGGAGACATTGGAACACAGCGCATTCAAAATCTGGACCATTTCCTGTATGAAATTTCATCTTGGTTTTGCATGTAGCATTAGTTCTGGGGCACTCACAGATAATATCTTTGCAGTTTTGGAAACGTCAGAGTTTTTTCTTTCCAAAGCTGTCAATTACATGCAAAGTCAAGCATCTTTTCGTGACAAAATATCTTGTCAAAACATCTTTTCCAAAAATGAAAAATATCTTGTTTAAAACTGAGTTATTTACGTTTTTGTGTGTTATCCAAAAATCATAGAAAATCACAGAAGCGCCCTATCTTTAAAAGATTCGTTAACACCCTGAACTGGATCTGTTGTTTAAAAAAAAAAACTATCTTTGAACATCACCAATTTGTCATTTTACGATTTCTCTTAAATGACGATAGATAAATGGCTGGTGCTTTTTTTATTGACACCGGAGGCTCCTTGACTTTGACGTGAAGTGGAAAAATAATTTCTCTATTTTCATTTTGGACCTTTAATCCCTGAGAAATGGCCATAACTCAAAAACCGTTGAGGCCTAGATGCCATCTTGTTCGGGGCCAACTGCCCATTATGCCAAACCTATGCTCACCAAGTTTCGGCTTCGAAACATTTTCCGTTTTGGAGATAAGGCCCGTCGTGATTCGTGATGTTTTGTACAATTGCAATATGATTGCTTATGCCCTCTTGTGGGATTTTCCGGGACAGCGGAAAAATGACCAAAATTTGATTATTTTATCAAACGGAAACCGAATGTCCGAGAAAGTTCATTTGATGACTTCCCGGTAGGTCCGGCCCTGCCGCTCGGCCCGACGCCGTCCGCAAATTTTAGAAACGTTTTCGGACGTCTAGTAAGGGACCGTACGTTTGCAATATGGACTTTCTCACTAACCATACAGCAAATGTCAAAATGTTCCCTTAAGGTATGGAAAAACCCAGGATCTTCCCTTTTTGGTGCAAAATTGTAACACCATGTTTTTTGCTTGAAAATGTGCTATGAAATACCTGTAAACCCAATCCCTTTTCAATTTAGCAGCCTCTGAATTAAGCAAATTAGTTTCTTGGATAAAATCTATATCAGCTTGTTGGGATTCGAGATAACAAACATTTCTTCCTCTCAACAGATTCTGTGAACCGTTGATATTCCATAAAATTATTTTTGTATATGTTTTAGAAATTTATGAAAACTTGCATATCGGGTGTTAGAATTATATCTAAAATCAATCATTTTCCATACTGTCATGCTGTCACATATTACATCCTCAACCTTTGTCGTGCTAAAAACACTTGCACGCGCCATGAACCTGATGACACAATACAAAAAACAAAACATTAGCAACCACCCCACCACTCTCCCCTTGTTTTTCTACTTAAAGAGAAAAGCCCTCCCTTACTCAGTCTGCGAGACACTTACAAGTGGTCACCCTAGATTGTGAGTCAGTGTGTGATAGAAAGTGTGCCTGTGTGTGTGTCACTTCACAATTCCTATTGTGCCATTTTAGATTTTATTTTATCAATAGGTTCTGAATAATACTTTGAGTTGCTGTGAATTAGTTTTGGACTGTGAAGAGACCCCTTTTGGCATGTCTTGTAGGATATGCATGGGTGTCTTTTGTGTATTATTTGATTATGCAGACAATCTGTAATTTTCATCACAGTAATATTTCTCATAAAAACTAGGGGAAGCAGTTAATCTCTCGTCAAACCTCAACCAAGAAAAGACTGGCATGCATGTTGTTGATGTTAATGCTGTATTTGAAATGAAGTAATAAGGTCATGGGAGAACTCACTGGTGGCAATACATGGGTGGCAAAGAGACTTTAATCAGGTTCAAGATGGTATCCTTGATAAAGCTACTTATTCTAGAACTTTACTAAGGGACAGAGCAGCGATACAACTGTTAACCTCTTAAGTCGACCCTCTACTTTTTTGAACATTCTGTTAAAAATCGCGCAACATTTCAGCGCCCTGCTACTCATGCCAGGAATATAGTATATGCATTTGCTTAGTCTGTGTGGATAGAAAACACTCAGACGTTTATAAAACTGGTTAAATCACTGCTGTGGCTTTACCAGAACGGCATTTACATCGAAAAGCACAGGAAAAACTGATCACTGAAAATGGGAAAATATATCCATGCGCTACTTGAACCCATTGATAAAGGTGAACCACAATTAATTGACTGAGGTTGCAGTACCTACAGCTTCCACACGGTGTCTAGAGTCTTGTCATTTCCCTTCGAGTTTTTTCTTGGTCAAACACATGCAGGGCACCGTATCTCCTCAGGTCTAGGACCGGATATTTTCGTTGAGTTTCTAGCCGGACATTTTTCCAGACGGACAGCTAATGATCTTTACATCGCCTCCTGATGAATTTTATCGCTTATTAACGTTTACTAATATCTAAAGTTGCATTACAAACGTATTTCGAAGTGTTTTGTGAAAGTTTATCGTCGACTTTTTGAATTTAAAAAAATTACGTTACGTTTTGAAACAATGTTTTTTTTGTTTATCACACAGTCTACATATAACGATATCTTGGCTTTATATGGACCGATTTAATCGAAATAAAGACCCAAATAGTGTTTATGGGACATCTAGGAGTGCCAACAAAGAAGATGGTGAAAGGTAATGAATGTTTTCTATTTTATTGTGCGGTTTGTGTAACGCCGAAATGCTAATTATTTTGTTTACATCCCCTGCGGGTCTTTTGGGGTGTTACATGCTATCAGATAATAGCTTCTCATGCTTTCGCCGAAAAGCATTTTAAAAATCTGACTTGTTGCCTGGATTCACAACGAGTGTAGCTTTAATTCGATACCCTGCATGTGTATTTGAATGAACTTTTGAGTTTTAACTAATACTATTAGCATTTAGCGTAGCGCATTTGCATTTCCAGAGCTCTAGTTGGGACGCAAGCGTCCCGAGTAGAAGCAAGAGGTTAATGAGGAATTATGGAGACTTGTCAATCCTAGAGAGATGGATATTCACATATCCATCAATCTCATTCCAGGATAGTGTAACGACGTACGATGAGAGTCGGGAAGCAAGTTCAGGGAGTGAGTGTTTTAACAAGAAACATTAACAGCCCACAAGACAAGGAACAGAAACAATAATGCCTGGGGAAAGAACCAAAGGGAGTGACATATATAGGGAAGGTAATCAGGGAAGTGATGGAGTCCAGGTGAGTCTGATGACGCGCAGGTGCGTGTAACAATGGTGACAGGTGTGCGCCATAATGCGCAGCCTGGTGACCGAGAGGCCGTAGAGGGAGCACACATGACAGATACATTACTTCCTAATTTCCAAGAGTATGACTAAAGATGTGATAGATAGTAAAACAGGGGTTATTGCTTTGACTGACCACGCAACAGTACATTTATGTATAGCAGTTGAGGCTGATATGGTTAAGAAAAGCATTAGATGGAGGATGAATACGTCCTTATTCCAAGACAAAACATCCCTCAATGAAGACCTTGAGTGTTTTTTTCAAACAAACATTGGTTCCACTGACAAATTGAGTACAGTATGGGAGGCCTCTAAAGCTAATGTTATTGGCAAAATAATAGCACACACCAGTAGAAAGAAAATAGAAGATAGAGTTGAAAAACTAGAGTCTCAAATTAAAACTAAAACTAAAACTAGAGTCTCAAATTAAAGCGCTGGAAAAATAGTTATCCAAGAAAAATACTTTGTCACTATTGAAACAAGTTTGATCTGAAGTTTCAATTACATGAGATCTAAAACAAAAAGGCTGAATATGCAATGTTTCTGGTGAGGACAAACTTTTATGAAAGTGGTGAAAAAAACAGGTAAATTATTTGCTAGACAATTGAAAAAGGAATATGGCAGTTTTGTAATACCAGCTATCAAAAATTGACGTGGGAACACTGGTACAAAGGATAAACAATTTGTTTTGTGACTTTTATTGGACTCTTTATAAGTCTGAATGTAACTTAGACCCAGCTAAATGTAATGCCTTTTAAAAAAGATTAAGCTTCCGGGGGTGTCCCCAGATCAAATAAAGGATGTGGATGCTCCTATACTAGAATCTGAGATAAGAACAGCCATCACCTCAATGAAGTATGGAAAGTCACCAGGCTCCCCTGTTGAGTATTATAAGAGGAATATTGATGTATTAGCTCCTCTATAAACACGGGTGTACGCAGAAGCTCTGGAACTGGAGCAGCTACCTGACACTTTTAATAAGGCACTCATTTCATTACTTCTCAAGAAGGATAGAGAACCCACTAACCCAGGGAGTATTTTCCCTATCAGTTTAATTGGAGTTGATTGTAAGGTACTCTCCAAAGTAATAGCCATGAGGCTGAAGAAGGTTTTACCTTATATTATTCACACAGATCAGGTGGGATATGTAAAAAGCAGAACCTCCACAGACAATCTTAGACATTTGCTTCATCTCATGTGACGGAGTCAAAAAGAGGATACTCAGGTGGCAGCCCTTTCCCTAGATGCGGAGAAGGCAATCTATAGCGTGGAGTGGGTCTTCTTGACATATACCCCTGAAGTTTGGCTTTGGCCCTGGATTTATCAAGTGGGTTAACCTCTCTGCACACCGAACCCGTTAGCGGGATTAAATTCGACAACATACGGTGATCGCTACATAAATAGACATATTAAACATTCATGGAAATACAAGTGTCTCACATGGTTCGAAAGCCTAGAAGCTTGCTAATCCAACTGCGTTGTCAGATTTAAAAAATGATTTATTGTGAAAGAATACATGATTGTCTGATCACAGACCCCCATATCAAACTACTTTTTCAACCAGCACTTGCGTAACAAAATCACAGATTGCATTGAAATAAATCATTTACCTTTGAAGATCTTGCTCTGGTTGCAATCCCAAGGCTCATTGTTACACAATGAATGGTCTTTTGTTCGGTTAAATCCATCTTTTATAGCCTAACACAAAACATTTTGTGAACGCTTATCTCATTGAATTTCGTGTCATTCAATTTTGACGTAACATCTAACGTAAAATAGACAGACTTTCCCTGACTTTATCCAGTCATGTTTGGTTTCCTTGCAATCAACTGTTTGTTTGTAACACAACCAAACTTGATGGGTCATTTTGCGGGACGTATTGACCCGGAAAAACTGATTGGAAGATAACAAGTGACGAGCCCATTGAGCCCATATGACCACTGTCTCGTTGATTGACTGTATTTTAACCCAATGACCACTGATTGTCTTGAAATCTAGCTGGGTAGATAGCCAATGAGCAGAGGTAAACAGCAATAACCCATGGTTCTTTGTTGTAAGACAAACCTTTCCATTGAACGCTGGCGTAAAGACTGTTCTTTCACCATTGCCAATTCAACCATTATTACGCACAGCAGTATTTCGGATGTTTGCATCTTCAGCTGTTTATCCATCTAACATCATGGCTAATAAGTCAAGCAAAGCTCATTCTAAGACTAAATATACGAATGTAGAAACAATTTTAGAGGAAATTGATCGTGAAAGTGAGACAGATCTGCTTTTTGAAGACTCCATTAGCTCCCATAGTTTTGATTCTGAAACTGAGGCATATTTTTTGAACGGAGAGGACATTGTTTTGGACTGGTAAGTTCCTCTCATACTAATGCCATTGTTTGAAATTAATATAAAATATTATTTGTGCTTGTTTTTACATTTTATTTGCAATATATAAAGATGTAATGAAATGGGTAAAGTAAACGTTAGCTAGTCATTGTGAGTGAGGGTCTGTTTGTTTGTATGAGAATGACCATAGCCTATGTCTGTGTGTGTATATATATATATATATATATATATATATATATATATATATACAGTACCTGCTGGAGTGTGTGCTATGGGTGTGTGCTGCTATGGTGACCAGTGAGCTGAGATAAGGCGGGGCTTTACCTAGCAGAGACTTGTAGATGACCTGGAGCCAGTGGGTTTCGCGAAGAATATGAAGCCAGGGCCAGCCAATGAGAAGATACAGGTCGCAGTGGTGGGTAGTTTATGGGGCTTTGGTGAAAAAACGGACGGCACTGTGATAGACTGCATCCAATTTCTTGAGTAGAGTGTTGAAGGCTATTTTGTAAATGACATCGCCGAAGTCGAGGATCGGTAGGATGGTCAGTTTTATGAGGGTATGTTTGGCAGCATGAGTGAAGGATGCTTTGTTACGAAAGGAAGCCGATTCTAGATTTAATTTTGGATTGGAGATGCTTAATACGAGTCTGGAAGGAGAGTTTACAGTCTAACCAGACACCTAGGTATTTGTAGTTGTCCACATATTCTAAGTTAGAACCGTCCAGAGTAGTGATGCTGGACGGGTGGGCAGGTAGCGATTGGTTGAAGAGCATGCATTCAGTTTTACTTGCATTTAAGAGTAGTTGGAGGCCACGGAAGGAGATTTGTATGGCATTGAAGCTCATCTGGAGGTTAGTTAATACAGTGTCCAAAGAAGGGCCAAACGTATACAGAATGGTGTCGTCTGCATAGAGGTGGATCAAAATCACCAGCAGCGAGAGCAACATCATTGATGTATACAGAGTCGGCCCAAGAATTGAACCCTGTGGCACCCCCATAGAGACTGCCAGAGGTCCGGACAACAGGCCCTCCGATTTGGCATATTGATCTCTATCGGAGAAGTAGTTGGTGAACCAGGCGAGGCAATCATTTGAGAAACCAAGGCTGTTGAGTCTGCCAATAAGAATGCGGTGATTGACAGAGTCAAAGGCCTTAACCAGGTCGATGAATACGGCTGCACAGTAATGTCTCTTATCGATGGCGGTTATGATATCGTTTAGGACCTTGAGCGTGGCTGAGGTGCACCCATGACCAGCTCTGAAACCAGATTGCATAGCGGAGAAGGTACGGGGAGATTCGAAATGGTTGGTAATCTGTTTGTTAACCTCTCTTTTACAAGTGGGATGGCCAGTGAAATTGCAGGGCGCCAAATTCAAAACAGAAATCCCATAATTAAAATTCCTCATACAAGTATTATCCACCATTTTAAAGATAAACTTCTTGTAAATCCAACCACAGTGTCCGATTGCAAAAAGGCTTTACTGCGAAAGCACACCATATGATTATGTTAGGTCAGCACTTAGTCACCAAACCATACAGCCATTTTTTCCAGCCAAAGAGGAGTCACAAAAAGCAGAAATAGAAATAAAATGAATCACTAACCGTTGATGAACTTCATCAGATGGCACTCATAGGACTTCATGTTACACAATACATGTACGTTTTGTTTGATAAAGTTCATATTTATTATATCCAAACATCTCAGTTTTACAATGGCTCGTTATGGTCAGACATGCATTGTCTCAAACAAACATCCAGTGAAGTGCAGAGAGCCAGATCAAATGATAGAAATACTTATCATAAACGATACAAGTGTTAAACATACGAATAAAGATAAACGTCTCCTTAACTTTTTAAGGCTGCAGGGCCAGCATTGAGTAGCTTGGATGAAAAGGTGCCCATTGTAAATGGCCAGCTCCTCAGTCTCAGTTGCTAATATATGCATATTATTATTAGTACTGGATAGAAAACACTCTAAAGTTTCCAAAACTGTCAAAATATTGTCTGTGAATATAACATAACTGATATTTCAGGCGAAACCCTGAGGAAAATCAAAGCAGGAAGTGACTTCTATTTTGAAAACTCCATGTTCCATAGCCTTCCTTTGCTCCATTTAAAGGGATATGAACCAGATTCCTTTTCCTATCGCTTCCTCAAGGTGTCAACAGTCTTCAGACATAGTTTCAGGCTTTTATTTTGAAAAATGAGCCAGAACGATAACATTGCGTCAAGTGGTCACATGAGTGGTCACATGAGTAAAGAATTCATTTGATTGCTTTTCTGATGTTCGCGACCGAGCTACCTGATGCTATGTGTACTTAATGTTTTATCGTGCGATCAATAAATTTACACAAATGCTTGGATTGCTTTCGCTGTAAAAGCATAATTTCAAAATCTGACACGACAGGTGGATTAACAAAAGGTTCAACTGTGTTTTCCTATATTGCACTTGTGATTTCATGAATATAAATATTTATAGTAATATTTATTGCATGTAGCGCTATGCTATTCAGCGGTTGTTGATGACACTTATCCCTATATCGGGATCGCAGCCATAACAAGTTAATGTAACCGCTGTGTCAGATTTCAAAAAGGCCTTACGGAGAAAACACACTTTGTGATTATGTTAGGTCTGCACCTAGCCACAGAAACCCATACAGCCATTTTCCAGCCACAAAAGTCATAAATAGCATTAAAATTAATCACTTACCTTTGATGATCTTCATCTGGTGGCACTCCCAGGTCTCCATGTTAGACAATACATGTTAGTTTTGTTCGATAATGTCCCTCTTTATGACCAAATACCTCCTTTTTGTTTACGTGTTTTCTCCAGATATCCGAATGCACTAATAAGTCCAGACGAAAAGTTTTTTTTTAAGTTCAATAAAAGTGAGTAGAAACATGCTAAACGATGTTTAAAATCAACCCTCCTGTTGTTTTTGTCATAAATAATAAATAATACTTCTACCGGAAAAAAGCTTAGTCAATAAGAATGGAGAAACAAGAAAGGCACATTCCTGATCAGGCACATGGCTGATGAATGGAAATTTCCACTGGCCACTGATTGAAAGTGCTGTATCTCCCTCATTTTTCAGTGTAAAAGCCTGAAACAATGCCTAAAGACTGGCCACATGTAGAGGAAGCCACAGAGACCGTGCACTGGGTCCTAAGTCTTTGTTTGGTGGATAGGCTTTCAAAGGAAAAACAGCCTTTCAAAATAATAGTACTTCCTGGTTGGATTATCCTCTGCTTTTTGCCTGCCATATCAGTTCTGTTATACTCACAGACATTATTTGGTTTTCTATCCGAATCTACCAATTATATGCATATCCTAGCTTCTGGGTCTGAGTAGCACGCTTTTCATCCAAAATTCCGAATGCTGCCCCCTACCCTAGTGAAGTTACCTTGGCTTTCAAAGACCTTAGAAATGCAGGGTAGAATAGATACAGGTCTGTAGCAGTTTGGGTCTAGAGTGTCTCCACCTTTGAAGAGGGGGATGACCATGGCAGCTTTCCAATCTATGGGAATCTCAGACGATACGAAAGAGAGTTTGAACAGGCTGGTAATAGGGGTTACAACAATTTCGGCAGATAATTTTAGAAAGAGAGGGTCCAGATTGTCTAGCCGGCTGATTTGTAGTGGTCCAGATTTTGCAGCTCTTACAGAATATCAGCTATATGGATTTGGGTGAAGGGGAAGTGGGGCAGGTTTGGGCGAGTTGCTGTGGGGAGCGCAGGGCTGTTGACCGGGGTAGGGGTAGCCAGGTGAAAAGCATCGCCAGCCATAGAAAAATGCTTATTGAAATTCTCAATTATTGTGGATTTATTGGTGGGAACAGTGTTTCCTAGCCTCAATGCAGTGGGCAGCTGGGAGGAGGTGCTCTTATTCTCCATGGACTTTACAGTGTCCCAAAACTTTTTGAAGTTTGTGCTACAGGATGGAAAGTTCTGTTTGAAAAAGCTAGCCTTAGTTTTCCTAACTGCCTGTGTATATTTGTTCCTATCTTCCCTGAAAAGTTGCATATCACGGGAGATGTTCGATGCTAATGCAGAATGCCACAGGATGTTTTTGTGCTGGTCAAGGGCAGTCAGGTCTGGAGAGAACCAAGGACTATATCTGTTTCTATATTTTTTGAATGGGGCATGTTTATTTAAGATGGTGAGGAAGGCACATTTAAGAATAACCAGGCATCCTCTACTGACAGAATGAGGGCAATATCCTTCCAAGATACCCGGGCCAGGTCGATTAGAAAGGCCTGCTCGCTGAAGTGTTTTAGGGAGCGTTTGACAGTGATGAGGGGTGGTTGTTTGACCGCAGACCCATTACGGATGCAGGCAATGAGGCAGTGATCGCTGAGATCTTGGTTGAAAACAGCAGAGGTGTATTTGGAGGGCAAGTTGGTCAGGATGATATCTATGAGGGTGCGCGTGTTTGTGGATTTGGGGTTGTACTTGGTGGGTTCATTGATAATATGTGTGAGATTGAGAGCATCAAGTTTAGATTGTAGAATGGCCGGGGTGTTAAGCATGTCACAGTTTAGGTCACCTAGCAGCACGAGCTCTGAAGATAGATGGGGGGCAATCAATTCACATATGGTGTCCAGGGCACAGCTGGGGGCAGAGGGTGGGCTATAGCAAGCGGCAACAGTGAGACTTTTTTCTGGAAAGATGGATTTTTAAAAGTAGAAGTTCTAATGATTTGTGTACAGACCTGGATAGTAAGACAGAACTCTGTAGGCTATCTCTGAAGTAGATTGGAACACAGCCCCCTTTGGCAGTTCTATCTTGTTGGAAAATGTTATAGTCAGGGATGGACATTTCAGGGTTTTTGGTGGACTTCCTAAGCCAGGATTCAGACACGGCTGGGACTTCCGGGTTGGCAGAGTGTGCTAAAACAGTGAATAAAACAAACTTAGGGATGAGGCTTCTAATGTTAACATGCATGAAACCAAGGCTTTTACGGTTATAGAAGTCAAGAAACGAGAGCACCTGGGGAGTAGGAGTGGAGCTAGGCACTGCAGGGCCTGGATTAACCTCTACATCACCAGAGGACCAGAGGAGGAGTAGGATGAGGGTACGGAAAAAGGCTAACAGGACTGGTTGTTTAGTGCGTTCAGAGCAGAGAGCAAAAGGAGCAGGTTTCTGGGCATGAAAGAATAGATTCAAGGCATAATGTACAGACAGAGGTATGGTAGGATGTGAGTACATTGGAAGTAAACCTAGGCATTGAGTAATGATGAGAGAGATATTGTCTCTAGACAATCTCTAAACCAGGTGATGTCACCACATATGTGGGAGGTGGAACTAAATGGTAGGTTAAGGGATATTGAGCAAGGCTAGAGGCTCTTCAGTGAAATAAGACAATCACTAACCAGGACAGTAATGGACAAGGCATATTAATATTAGGGAGTGGCATGCATAGCTGGGTGATTAATAGGGGTCCAGTGAGTGGTTGGGCTGGCTGGAGACACGGCAAGCTAGCAGGCCAGGGCTACAAGCTAGCAGACCGGGGCTAGCTAAAGGGCCTTTGAGGGACCTCTCGACGAAGTTAAGTCTGTTTTGGTCTCCACGTTGGTGACGTCGATAGATCAGTCGTGATGGATTAGTAGTGATGGATTAGTAGGGTTCCGAGTAGCAGAGGGGTCCAAGTCCAATTGACAAAAAAGGTATAGTGCCCCAAGAATTTGGCCGATGGATCTATACAGCTAACAGTCCAATATGCTCTAGACAGCTAGCAGCTAGCGGGCGCGGCTTGCGGGTGGGCATTCAGGGGTGGTTGCGATGTAGAGGCCAGTTGAGTACCCCCTCGAGCAGATGAAGTCATAATCTAGTCGTGAAGGAAGGCTGTGTACCGTGCCCCATACCGGCAGTAGAAGGGGTCGGGTATTGTAGCCCAGGAGTGGCTGATGGGTCTCTAGCAAGCCGGGAGAAAGGGCCTAGCATGGGATCCAGGCTAATTGGTGCTTGCTCCGGGACCGACATTAGCCAGTACTTGGATAGCAGCTAGCTAGCGCCGAAGATCCAGGTGAAAATGTCCTGAGCTTGCGTTAGGAATCTGGGGATATGGACAAGATAATAGGTCCGGTATGCTCTGGTTTGAGTCGCGTTGTACAAACTAGCTAAAGGTTAGCTGATGACCGCTAGCAGTAATTAGCTGACTGCTAGCTAGTAGCTAGTGAGCTGGCTAGCTTCTGTTGTGGGATTCCTTATTCGTGGTGAATAATACTTTAGAAAAAAACAGATCTGCACCACATTGGGTGAGGCGGGTTGCAGGAGAGTTTTTTGAAGTTGAGTTTTAGAAAAAATATAAAAATAGATATGCGAAGAAAAATATGTGAATAAATAAATACATGGGACACGATAAGATGAGGACAAAGGACGTCTGACTGCTACGCCATCTTGGATTGGAGGTTGCTTAATCTTACTTTATGGGATAAAATAAATACTGTTAAAATGCTTGTGGCCCCACAGTTGAATTATGTGTCCATGCTCCGTGACCATTTCTCCCTTACTATTTAAGCAATACAATCAAATGATTTAGGATTATCTTTGGGATGGGGAAAACAAAGACAAATGTGAACAAGTTACAGTGCATTGCAAAAGTATTCATCCCCCTTGACGTTTTTGCTATTTGGTTGCATTACAACCTGTAATTTAAGTAGATTTTATTTTGGATCTCATGTAATGGACATCCACAAAATAGTCCAAATTGGTGAAGTGGAATGAAAAAAATGACTTGTTTAAAAAAATTTGAAAGAATAAAAAACAGAAAAGTGGTGCGTGCATTGTATTCACCGCCTTTGCTATGAAGGCCCTAAATACATTTACATTTACATTTAAGTCATTTAGCAGACGCTCTTATCCAGAGCGACTTACAAATTGGTGCATTCACCTTATGACCTCCAGTGGAACAGTAGTGCATCTAAATCTTTTCAGGGGGAGGGGGGGTGAGAGGGATTACTTTATCCTATCCTAGGTATTCCTTAAAGAGGTGGGGTTTCAGGTGTCTCCGGAAGGTGGTGATTGACTCCGCTGTCCTGGCGTCGTGAGGGAGTTTGTTCCACCATTGGGGGCCAGAGCAGCGAACAGTTTTGACTGGGCTGCGCGGGAACTGTACTTCCTCAGTGGTAGGGAGGCGAGCAGGCCAGAGGTGGATGAACGCAGTGCCCTTGTTTGGGTGTAGGGCCTGATCAGAGCCTGGAGGTACTGAGGTGCCGTTCCCCTCACAGCTCCGTAGGCAAGCACCATGGTCTTGTAGCGGATGCGAGCTTCAACTGGAAGCCAGTGGAGGGAGCGGAGGAGCGGGGTGACGTGAGAGAACTTGGGAAGGTTGAACACCAGACGGGCTGCGGCGTTCTGGATGAGTTGTAGGGGTTTAATGGCACAGGCAGGGAGCCCAGCCAACAGCGAGTTGCAGTAATCCAGACGGGAGATGACAAGTGCCTGGATTAGGACCTGCGCCGCTTCCTGTGTGAGGCAGGGTCGTACTCTGCGGATGTTGTAGAGCATGAACCTACAGGAACGGGCCACCGCCTTGATGTTAGTTGAGAACGACAGGGTGTTGTCCAGGATCACGCCAAGGTTCTTAGCGCTCTGGGAGGAGGACACAATGGAGTTGTCAACCGTGATGGCGAGATCATGGAACGGGCAGTCCTTCCCGGGAGGAAGAGCAGCTCCGTCTTGCCGAGGTTCAGCTTGAGGTGGTGATCCGTCATCCACACGGATATGTCTGCCAGACATGCAGAGATGCGATTCGCCACCTGGTCATCAGAAGGGGGAAAGGAGAAGATTAATTGTGTGTCGTCTGCATAGCAATGATAGGAGAGACCATGTGAGGTTATGACAGAGCCAAGTGACTTGGTGTATAGCGAGAATAGGAGAGGGCCTAGAACAGAGCCCTGGGGACACCAGTGGTGAGAGCACGTGGTGTGGAGACGGATTCTCGCCACGCCACCTGGTAGGAGCGACCTGTCAGGTAGGACGCAATCCAAGCGTGGGCCGCGCCGGAGATGCCCAACTCGGAGAGGGTGGAGAGGAGGATCTGATGGTTCACAGTATCGAAGGCAGCCGATAGGTCTAGAAGGATGAGAGCAGAGGAGAGAGAGTTAGCTTTAGCAGTGCGGAGCGCCTCCGTGATACAGAGAAGAGCAGTCTCAGTTGAATGACTAGTCTTGAAACCTGACTGATTTGGATCAAGAAGGTCATTCTGAGAGAGATAGCGGGAGAGCTGGCCAAGGACGGCACGTTCAAGAGTTTTGGAGAGAAAAGAAAGAAGGGATACTGGTCTGTAGTTGTTGACATCGGAGGGATCGAGTGTAGGTTTTTTCAGAAGGGGTGCAAATAAGATCTGGTGCAACCTATTACCTTCAGAATTCACATAATAGTTAAATAAAGTCCACCTGTGTGCAATCTAAATGTCACATCATCTGTCACATGATCTCAGTATATATATACACCTGTTCTGAAAGGCCCCAGAGTCTGCAACACCACAAAGCAAGGGGCACCACCAAGCCAGCGGCACCATGAAGACCAAGGAGCTCTCCAAGCAGGTCAGGGAAAAGTTGTGGAGAAGTTCAGATCAGGGTTGGGTTATAAAAACATCTGAAACTTTGAACATCCCATGGAGCACCATTAAATCCATTTTTAAAAAAGGGAAAGAATATGACATCACAACAAACCTGCCAAGAGAGGGCAGCTCATTAAAACTCACAGACCAGGAAAGGAGGTCATTAACAAAAGGCTAAGCTTGTGTTTGAATATATTTATTTAATTTCATTTGCGATTTTTTGCGTATTTATGTCCGCTGCGTTATGCTAATGAGTTTGAGGCTATGATTACGCTCCCGGATACGTGTTTGCTCGTCGCAAGAGGTTAATCAGAGAGCCAACGAAGAGACCAAATATAACCCTGAAGGAGCTGCAAATCTCCACGGGGGAGATTGGAGTATCTGTCCATGGGACCACTTTAAGCCGTACACTCCACAGAGCTGGGCTTTACGGAAGAGTGTCCAGAAAGGGAGGGAAACCTGTTTCAGTCTTCCAGAGATTTGAGCCTGGGACGGAGGTTCACCTTCCAGCAGGACAATGATCCTAAGCATACCGCTAAAGCATAATTCGGGTGGTTTTAATGGGAAACATTTAAATGTCTTAGAATGGCTTAGTCAAAGCCCAGACCTCAATCCAATTGAGAATCTGTGGTATGACTTGAAGATTACTGTACACCAGCGGGACCCATCCAACTTGAAGGAGCTGGAGCAGTTTTGCCTTGAAGAATAAGCAAAAATCCCAGTGGCTAGATGTTGCTGCAAAAGGTGGCTCTAAATACTTTCACAAGCCACTGTAGATGCTCCAGGGGATTAAGCAGGACTAGCATTACCCAATGTAGAACAATACACCATATCATTTGAAGTAGCCAAATTGGCCAGACAATGTGGCAATTATGATTCCCATTTGGGTTGGACTCAATTTGAGAGGTCTATCACAGCCTATTGAGGCCTTATCACCAAAACGCATAGAGAGGCAGCCAACTGAAGAGGCTAACCCAATCCTACAGCATTCCCAAGAGGTATGGGCTCCCAGTATTAAAAAACGATTCTTCCATATTGCACAACCCATAGTTTTGCATAGGAAAACATACATTTATCTGGCAGGAATGGCTTAGACAAGGCCTGAATGCACAAGGGGATCTATATAAGAATGGAGTGCTTCTGTCCTCTTTTAATTTGCCAGATAAGGGAGATTTTTGGAAATACTTACAACTAAGGAGCAGCATGGGATCTCTTATGAGTATTAACCTCCAGAGAGATGAAAACTTGTTAAAACAATATTTCATGTTACCAGGAATGTCACACTCCACTTCAGTGTGAAGCTACATTACTCATCTCATATGTATATACTGTACTCTATACCATCTACTGTATCTGGCCTATGCCGTTCGGGCATCACCCATTCATTGTTGTTGTGAAATTGTTAGGTTATATTACTTGTTAGATATTACTGCATGGTCGGAACTAGAAGCACAAGCATTTCGCTACACTCGCATTAACATCTGCTAACCATGTGTATGTGACAAATACATTTGATTTGAGTGTTGTAACGGTTTTGACTTGAAGTTATTATTTATAGGGGTGCCAGGTAGGTTGTGCCTACCAGAGAAAATATTGGTTTCTCCTTTTGGTTTTGGAGGGAATGAGTCCCATCTGCTCCATCAAGTCTACAGCAATACAAAGGACTTATGTAGAAGTCAGGATGGAAATACACTTTTCATAAACCCTTAAAACATTGGAAAGGAATTCAAAAACAACTGTATTCATTTGCGTGGGTTGTATTACCAACATAAATGATCACACACACACATAACAATATAACAAATAATGAGCTCTGGTTCCTCCAGAAATATCCTGTACCTCGGGCCTAAAAGAGTCCAGCCCAGTAAAGAAGTTCAGGGAACTCAAGTGACCTTTGTCACGCAATGTTTGTCCATTCATTCAAGTGTAGCGTAAACCCCGTATCAAATCATACAATGAAAATAACAATTATTTTACCACACAACCATCAAGCGTCCTCAACTACAACTAACTACATAAATCTTCACAGTATACATCACACCAAAACAAATGAAATACCGTATACAAAAAGGTTGTATAGTAAACTCACGTAAACTCGTTCATCGCCTTGGTCCGTTACAATTGCCCTTTTTTAGCGCCCCAAAAAAGTAATACTTCCAGATCAACTGTAATGTCAATACCATTGTAAAGCACAATTTCTCCCCCTTACAACAAAATAAATGACATGACCTAAACGCTGCCCGTTTCTGCTTAATTCAAGCGGGCAATGAGCCCCGTCTGGTGTTTTTTTAAATGGTGAAATGTAAATAAAACTCTATAAAGAGTTTATATAATGTGTCATTACATACCTATTTGAAGGTTTGTGTCGAATTCGAATCAGGTTTTTAGGGCGGTGCTAAAGGGATCTTAGAAGTTAACAGCGGCTTTGAGAATGATGATCGCATGCAATGATAATGCAAAAAATGACTAGGTATCCCCCTTACCCCCGTCACTGTCCATTTCTTGTTTTTAAATTATGAGAGAAGTGCTACACCTGGTGGAGAGAGATTGTAAGACATAAATAGTTGCTTTATGGTTGCTGTATGTTAAGACATGACATTTCAAGATATAGCGGAGGGTACGTTTTTTCAACTCTCCAATACTATAGAGCTATTACCATGTCGATCAACGCTTGAATAGAAACCTAGTTCACACCCCCGATTTGAAGTCAACACAGTCGCTACAGTCCCATTAGTTTTCTTTGTAGCCTCTTTGAACGGATTGGGTAAGTTTAGGTTAGTCAGTCGGTCAGTCAGACAATCCAATCCGCCAACAGATCTCCAGCATAGAAAGGCCATGAAGAACAACGGAGAGGTGTAGTCCACTGACGCAAAGAGTGGATCCGATCCTGGGTAAACTCTATTAGGCTACAAAACACACTTTTAAAGGCAACAAAACAAATGGAATAGACATTTACATTACATTTAAGTCATTTAGCAGACGCTCTTATCCAGAGCGACTTACAAATTGGTGCGTTCACCTTAAGACATCAAGTGGAACAGCCACTTTACAATAGTGCATCTAAATCTTTTAAGGGGGTGAGAAGGATTACTTTATCCTATCCTAGGTATTCCTGAAAGAGGTGGGGTTTCAGGTGTCTCCGGAAGGTGGTGATTGACTCCGCTGTCCTGGCGTCGTGAGGAGTTTGTTCCACCATTGGGGGCCAGAGCAGCGAACAGTTTTGACTGGGCTGCGCGGGAACTGTACTTCCTCAGTGGTAGGGAGGCGAGCAGGCCAGAGGTGGATGAACGCAGTGCCCTTGTTTGGGTGTAGGGCCTGATCAGAGCCTGGAGGTACTGAGGTGCCGTTCCCCTCACAGCTCCGTAGGCAAGCACCATGGTCTTGTAGCGGATGCGAGCTTCAACTGGAAGCCAGTGGAGAGAGCGGAGGAGCGGGGTGACGTGAGAGAACTTGGGAAGGTTGAACACCAGACGGGCTGCGGCGTTCTGGATGAGTTGTAGGGTTTAATGGCACAGGCAGGAGCCCAGCCAACAGCGAGTTGCAGTAATCCAGACGGGAGATGACAAGTGCCTGGATTAGGACCTGCGCTGCTTCCTGTGTGAGGCAGGGTCGTACTCTGCGGATGTTGTAGAGCATGAACCTACAAGAACGGGCCACCGCCTTGATGTTAGTTGAGAACGACAGGGTGTTGTCCAGGATCACGCCAAGGTTCTTAGCGCTCTGGGAGGAGGACACAATGGAGTTGTCAACCGTGATGGCGAGATCATGGAATGGGCAGTCCTTCCCGGGAGGAAGAGCAGCTCCGTCTTGCCGAGGTTCAGCTTGAGGTGGTGATCCGTCATCCACACTGATATGTCTGCCAGACATGCAGAGATGCGATTCGCCACCTGGTCATCAGAAGGGGGAAAGGAGAAGATTAATTGTGTGTCGTCTGCATAGCAATGATAGGAGAGACCATGTGAGGTTATGACAGAGCCAAGTGACTTGGTGTATAGCGAGAATAGGAGAGGGCCTAGAACAGAGCCCTGGGGGACGCCAGTGGTGAGAGCGCGTGGTGAGGAGACAGATTCTCGCCACGCCACCTGGTAGGAGCGACCTGTCAGGTAGGACGCAATCCAAGCGTGGGCCGCGCCGGAGATGCCCAACTCGGAGAGGGTGGAGAGGAGGATCTGATGGTTCACAGTATCGAAGGCAGCCGATAGGTCTAGAAGGATGAGAGCAGAGGAGAGAGAGTTAGCTTTAGCAGTGCGGAGGGCCTCCGTGATACAGAGAAGAGCAGTCTCAGTTGAATGACTAGTCTTGAAACCTGACTGATTTGGATCAAGGACGGCACGTTCAAGAGTTTTGGAGAGAAAAGAAAGAAGGGATACTGGTCTGTAGTTGTTGACATCGGAGGGATCGAGTGTAGGTTTTTTCAGAAGGGGTGCAACTCTCGCTCTCTTGAAGACAGAAGGGACGTAGCCAGCGGTCAGGGATGAGTTGATGAGCGAGGTGAGGTAAGGGAGAAGGTCTCCGGAAATGGTCTGGAGAAGAGAGGAGGGAATAGGGTCAAGCGGACAGGTTGTTGGGCGGCCGGCCGTCACAAGACGCGAGATTTCATCTGGAGAGAGAGGGGAGAAAGAGGTCAGAGCACAGGGTAGGGCAGTGTGAGCAGAACCAGCGGTGTCGTTTGACTTAGCAAACGAGGATCGGATGTCGTCGACCTTCTTTTCAAAATGGTTGACGAAGTCATCTGCAGAGAGGGAGGAGGGGGGGGAGGGGGAGGAGGATTCAGGAGGGAGGAGAAGGTGGCAAAGAGCTTCCTAGGGTTAGAGGCAGATGCTTGGAATTTAGAGTGGTAGAAAGTGGCTTTAGCAGCAGAGACAGAAGAGGAAAATGTAGAGAGGAGGGAGTGAAAGGATGCCAGGTCCGCAGGGAGGCGAGTTTTCCTCCATTTCCGCTCGGCTGCCCGGAGCCCTGTTCTGAATAGAAATGCTTCGGAACTGAGGGTTGAACACATCCTCATTCACGTCTCCACCACAACCCCACTTTTGTGCAGCTGATGCTGGCTATTTAATTGGGACTTAAAGGGTAAGCGCCCTATTGGAAGGAGAAGCACTGAGACGGTTCAGAAGAATTCAGGGCCGTCACAGTGTTTTATAAAAAGAGTCTCATATGCACAATATGGAAACTGTGAGAAATGAAGGTTGATTTGGCAGAGGGATCTTAGCATTGAGGAGGATGTATGGAAATATGTTGTTTCCAATGTAGAGTGGTGTACCAGGGATACAAGTGGTAAATGTACACATTATAAGATTATTCATAGATACTACTGGACCCCAGTTAGGTTACTTAAAAAGGGTTTATTGCAAAATAATGATATGCTGGCAATGGAAGGGTGAAGTAGGTACCTTTCTGCATGCTACCATTTCCCATGGTGCTCCCTTTTTTGGAAGGGGGTTCTTAAAAAGCTTGAAGAATGGGTGGGACAGCCTATCCCAGAGTCTCCACAGCTGTGCTGATTAGGAGATATATCTATTTTACCACCAGGTATTAGCAAAGAAGAGTTTGGTCTTGCCTCAGTGGGTTTTCTTACCGCGGCTTGACTCATACCACGTAACTGGAAGAGCGCAGATGGTCCGGAATCAACAGATTGGCTCAAACTCATGGTGGAGACTTCATCTTATGAATCAATGATAGCAAAATTACAGAAGAGGAAAGGGTCATTTTGTGAGTTATGAGAAACCCTTTTTGAATTATATAAGGGACTGGATGTGAGGGTGAGAAACTAGGGCATAAGTTAGAACAAATGTACACTACCGTTCAAAAGATTGGGGACACTTAGAAATGTCTTTGCACATTTTATGGTCCATTAAAATAGCATCAAATTGTTCAGAAAAACAGTGTAGACATTGTTAATGTTTTAAATTACTTTTGTAGCTGGAAACAGCAGATTTTTTAAGGAAAGTTTACATAGGCGTACAGAGGCCCTTTATCAGCAACCATCACGCCTGTGTTCCAATGACACGTTGTATTAGCTAATCCAAGTTTATAATTTTAAAAGGCTATTTGATCATTAGAAAACCTTTTTGTAATTATGCTAGCACAGCTGAAAACTGTTGTTCCGATTAAAGAAGAAATAAAACTGTCCTTCTTTAGACTAGTTGAGTATCTGGAGCATCAGCATTTGTGGGTTCGATTACAGGTTCAAAGTGGCCAGAAACAAAGACCTTCCCTGTCAAACTCGTCAGTCTATTCTTGTTCTGAGAAATGAAGGCTATTCCATGTGAGACATGTCCAAGAAACTGAAGATCTCGTACAACGCTGTATACTACTCCCTTCACAGAACAGAGCAAACTGGCTATAACAAGAATAGAAAGAGGAGTGGGAGGCCCCGGTGCACAACTGAGCAAGAGGACAAGTACATTTGTGTCTAGTTTGAGAAACAGACACGATGGAGAAGAATAGATTTGAAATTGTGTTAATGAATGTTTTCAGTGTAGGATTACATGCATCCCCTGGGAGCAGCCTACTGTACAAACACACGCACCCAAGCACGGAAGTAAACTCATACACCAATGCCCTCACACAAATATGCATTAAAGTGCGTACATACTTATAGGACACTTTAAGAAACATGAGGCAAAACTTCACACATATGTACCATTTTCAAGGGGTTATTAAATGTAGACACTATCATAAGTACTATAGGGGTGTATGAAAGTTGTGGTGCAAAATTGTGTGTGTGTGTGTGTGTGTGTGTGTGTGTGTGTGTGTGTGTGTGTGTGTGTGTGTGTGTGTGTGTGTGTGTGTGTGTGTGTGTGTGTGTGTGTGTGTGTGTGTGTGTGTGTGTGTGTGTGTGAGGTGGGGGTTAAATGGAGGTTGCTGAAGAATTCACATCATCACAGCCCATTCCCTCTCATAAAGTCAACCATTGTTTTCTCTCCCATTTAAATGTCTCCCCTTCAGGATGTAAATACAATAATCTCAGATTAGGAAAGATGAGTTAGGTTCCACACACTCACATACACAATAAGCCTGGTGTGTGTGTGCAGCATTGTTTTTGTTTACTGTACTGCTCAAACACCTGCGGGAGGAGGCTAAATGTTCTCACACGTCTACTGTAGTCAGCCTACTGGACGCTATGCTACAGACAGCTTCCTGCTGTCTGGGATATGGAACACATGGTCACAACTCTAATCAACACATGTAGGTTAAAGATGTAAACAATGTAATATTTTAGTGTAATACAATAAATGGAATGACTGTTTTAACTACAAGAGGCTGTGGTATGTATTCCAATTGGACTGAACATTTTGAGTCGATTTACTTTCTTACAACCTTTGAGGCCTTGGATCAAACTGAATTGTTAAGATAATTTCAAATCACTCATGTTCAGGGAACCATATAAGCAAGGGTTACATTCAAATCAAATCAAATCAAATGTATTTATATAGCCCTTCGTACATCAGCTGATATCTCAAAGTGCTGTACAGAAACCCAGCCTAAAACCCCAAACAGCAAGCAATGCAGGTGTAGAAGCACGGTGGCTAGGAAAAACTCCCTAGAAAGGCCAAAACCTAGGAAGAAACCTAGAGAGGAACCAGGCTATGTGGGGTGGCCAGTCCTCTTCTGGCTGTGCCGGGTGGAGATTATAACAGAACATGGCCAAGATGTTCAAATGTTCATAAATGACCAGCATGGTCGTATAATAATAAGGCAGAACAGTTGAAACTGGAGCAGCAGCACGGCCAGGTGGACTGGGGACAGCAAGGAGTCATCATGTCAGGTAGTCCTGGGGCATGGTCCTAGGGCTCAGGTCCTCCGAGAGAGAGAAAGAAAGAGAGAATTAGAGAGAGCATATGTGGGGTGGCCAGTCCTCTTCTGGCTGTGCCGGGTGGAGATTATAACAGAACATGGCCAAGATGTTCAAATGTTCATAAATCACCAGCATGGTCGAATAATAATAAGGCAGAACAGTTGAAACTGGAGCAGCAGCACGGCCAGGTGGACTGGGGACAGCAAGGAGTCATCATGTCAGGAATTTTGTAGGTGGTTGAACTCTCAATACTCTAAGATATTTAATATTTTACTCCCAATAGTGTGCTTCCCCTCCAATACCCCACATGTACATTCAGAGCCAAACAGAACATGTATAGGTACTAACATCTTAAAGCATCTGACAGGATGGCATCAACATACTCTAAGTATACCACACCTTCCAAATATTGAGTGCAGCCGGAGGACACCTGGCTTCCATCCAACTCTGGGTACATTGGCTTCAATATAAAGCAAATGATGCAAGAGAGATAGAGAGAGTGATTTTTAATTTCACTTTCAGTTTCACCTACTTAGCTAGCAAATGCAGCTAGCTAGATTAGCCTACTCAAACACCCTGTTCAAACAGAGGAATGCTATGTTAGCTAGCTGGCTATGACTATCCAACACAACACTGGAACTCTTCCAAGTGAAGCTCTTGGTTTTACAAATGTATTGCCACCGGGGACCGTCGATGTAAGTACTAAACAGCTTTTCTGACTGTACACTGTTGTACAGTTTTGGGTTTACAAACACGTTAATTATATTAGCTATGTTGACTATGGTATTACTTTAGCTAATATGGTGACAACGATGTAGGCTCTGTGTAGCGGTTAGGATATGGTTTGGCTTGGAAAGTTTTTTTGCCTGGTCACATACAGCTGATGCATTGTGCATTGAAGTCCACAGCGAAAGGAAAAGGAATACAACGTGTCTGCTATGAAAGTGAACCGTGGTTACACGTGATCAGGGGTGTATTCCTTCCATCAATTTTGTTGAAAAACATTTCTTAACCGGAAGCAAATGGAATGAAACTGGGATAAACATACATGAATTTGTCCAATAGAAACTAATTTGCAAATGTTGGACTAATTATTACACCCTAGATGCAGGCAAGAGTGTAATGCAGTATTGAATATGTCATTGTCTGTCCATATTTCACTGTCATCTCAAATGTTTCTCTCTACCTCTGTGCATCTACGTTGTAAACTTTTATTCATAGGGTCGGTTGTAGAAACCTCATGATAGGTATAGAGACAATGTGAGTATCATGTAGTAGCCTAAACCTATCGATGTAACATTGAGCTGGGTGAATGGAATATGAATGTCAGACATTCAATATGCTGTAATAGAAATAAGGCCATAAAAATTGTCCTCCCTCATCTTAAACGGCACTGAATGCCACTGCTCTGAGTATACCAAACATTGAGAGCACCTTCCTAATATCTTGTGGGGTCTCCCTGCAGTAAGGCAGGGGCTAAGGCCCTATCCCGACCATCATAGTTCTTGGCCAGTCATGCAAGAGAATATGTGGGTCACAGAAGGGCTAGAAAAAGCTTGCAAGTTGTTCGCTGTGACAGATGTCCTCTGGAAGATCCCCCCCCTCTCCCTCCATCCCCCACTTTCACCCCTCCATCACCGATTTTTCACCCTTTATCCCTCCTCCCTCCCTGTCTCCCCCATTCTCTCTCTCTTTCCTACCCTCACTCTGATAACTCAAAGCTGAGAGAGCAGTGACCGGAGGTCCCTAGCCTACTTCCCAAGAACTGATGGGTGCAACGCATTGAGAGAAAGTTTCTGTGAGTGTGTTTACGCATTAGGATAAACACAGTCTTAGCACTTTGCTCCAACTCTTTTATGAGTGGTAAAGACAACATGCTGCACCTCCCCACCCGACCCCATTAACCCAAACCCTATGACATCTATGTGCCATGCTATACAAAATTAACTACTATATACGTGTTTGAATAGGGCACGGCTTACAGGTTAAACACTGGGGCATGAATAAGTGTGCCATTTGAAAAGGTGGGATGGACAGTGGAGATATACAGTACCAGTCAAAAGTTTGGACACACCTACGAATTCCATGGGTTTTCTTTATTTGTACTATTTTCTACATTGTAGAATAATAGTGAAAACATCAAAACTATGAAATAACACACATGGAATCATGTAGTAGCCCAAAAAAGTGTTAAACAAGTCTAAATATGTTATATTTGAGATTCTTCAATGTAGCTACCCTTTGCCTGAGGTAGTCACCTGGAATGCATTTCAATTAACAGGTGTGCCTTGTTAAAAGTGAATTTGTGGATTTTATTTCCATTTTTATGTGTTTGAGCCAATCAGTTGTGTTGTGACAAGGCAGGGGTGGTATAGAGAAGATAGACCTTTTTTGGTAAAAGACCAAGTCCATAGTATGGCAAGAAGAGCTAAAATAAGCAAAGAGAAACGACAGTCCATCATTACTTTAAGATATGAAGGTCAATGCAGAAAATGTCCAGAACTTTCAAAGTTTCTTCAAGTACAGTGGCAAAATACGTCAAGCGCTATTGATGAAACTCGATCTCATGAGGACCGCCCCTGGAAGACCTTTCCAGAGTTACATCTGCTGCAGAGGATAAGTTCATTAGAGTTACCAGCCTCAGAAATTGCAGTCCAAATAAATGTTTCACAGAGTTCAAGTAACAGAAACATCTCAACATCAACTGTTCAGAGACTGCATGAATCAGGTCTTCATGGTTGAATTGCTGCATGGAAACCACTACTAAAGAACACCAATAATAAGAAGAGACGTGCTTGGGCCAAGAAACATGAGCAATGGACATTAGACTGGTGGAAATCTGTCCATTGGTCTGATGAGTCCAAATTTGAGATTTTTGGTTCCAACCGCAATGTCTTTGTGAGATCCGGAGTAGGTGACCGGATGATATCCGCATGTGTGGTTCCCACCTTGAGCATGAAGGAGGAGTTGTGATGGTGTGGGGGTGCTTTGCTGGTGACACTGTTGGTGACAACAATGAGACAGCCTATAGGGAGGAGGTCAGTTACCTGGCAGTGTGGTGCCAGGACAACAACCTCTCCCTCAATGTGATCAAGACAAAGGACAGTGGACTACAGGAATAGGCGGGCTGAACAGGCCCCAATTAACATCAACGGGGCTGTAGTGGAGCGGGTCGAGAGTTTCAAATTCCTTGGTCTCCACATGGTCTTAACACAACAAGAGAGTCATGAAGAGGGCACAACAACACCCTTTCCCCCTCAGGAGAATGAAAATATTTGGCATGCGTCCCCAGATCCTCAAAACGTTATACAGCTGCACCATCGAGAGCATCCTGACCGGTTGCATCACCACCTGGTATGGCAACTGCTAGGCATCTGACCGTAAGTCGCCACACAGAGTAGAGTTGTTCTTCCTGTAAAAGTTGTATTGTACTGCAGCACACCTTGGGGGCTGCCACAGAATTCTATTTAATTGTCAGCCATTGTTACCATTAATGCTAGTTAGTGTTAGTTTGATCACCAGAGGGCATCTTTGAGGAGCATTTGGTAGCCTTCAATATTGTCAATTTCCGTTAGGAAAATATGGCGCTGTACAGTTTGGAGTAGGCTACAGTACTAAGAGCATAACATTTCACACCCTAATTGTAGTCTAACCATTACCCAAATGGAGATTCTGTGAAAATCAAAATCAAATTGACTTATCAAGACCAGCCCCCTTGCTTGTCTCAAAGCAGCACGAAATGGTGCTGAAATAGTTGACCACATCGGGTAGGCTATTGTGTCAAATCCTATTGCTTCTAACTTCAATATGATTTTTAAATAAATAAGACCTACACCACTTTTAACAGCACATTGTGCCACACTAGTGAGACATATTTCGCAAACGGTAAATCTACAGTATATCGAGAAAAAACAAATTTAATGACGTGACTCTCCGCCAACAATAATATTTAGAGTAGGCTACAATTTTATTATATTTAGAATTAAATTAATATCTAAGGGGCATTTTTTGTTATGGCAAATCTGATCTGTGTTGAAAAAATACTAATATTTTGGAGATTATTTCATTTTCAAATAACCGAATGGTTGTATCAGTCATGGGCAAAAATGTCTGAGACACGGTATTAATGATGAACACCCGAAGGTTCACTGGTAAGCCACATTTGCCTCGGGATTCATCCCAGTTGATATTCTGTGTTGACTCATGGTATCTCTTTTGTTACACATCCTTGGAATAGCAGAACAGCATAACGGACTTGACGGCCCCTGGTGAGCAGTTGGTCAAGTTCTGTTGTCAGAAGAAGAATGGAAACGTCAGATTACGGTCCTGACCATGGAATGGGTAGCACCATAGAAAGATGCTGGTTTGATGAAAACGATGTCTATTTCGTCTGTTCTCTTTGGTCGCAATGTCATTTTATATTTTAAAACAGCTTGTTTTTGAATGGTAACTGTGTTAAGGGTGGAGTTTGGGGTGGGGTGAGGAGTCCTGGAAAGGTGGGATTTTCAGCTTACAACAGGCCATAAGTACAGTGGGGCAAAAAAGTATTTAGTCAGCCACCAATTGTGCAAGTTCTCCCACTTAAAAAGATGAGAGAGGCCTGTAATTTTCATCATAGGTACACTTCAACTATGACAGACAAAATGAGAAAAAAAATCCAGAAAATCACATTGTAGGAGTTTTTATGAATTTATTTGCAAATTATGGTGGAAAATAAGTATTTGGTCACCTACAAACAAGCAAGATTTCTGGCTCTCACAGACCTGTAACTTCTTTAACCTCTTGCAACGAGCAAACCCGTATCCGGGAGCATAATCATAGCCTCAAACGCATTAGCATAACGCAGCGGACATAAATACCCCTAGAAAAACTTTTCCTATTCATGAAAATCGCAAATGAAATGAAATAAATATATTCAAACACAAGCTTAGCCTTTTGTTAACAACACTGTCATCTCAGATTTTCAAAATATGCGTTACAGCCAACGCTAGACAAGCGTTTGTGTAAGTTTATCATGGCATAATGCTATGCTAGCTCTGCTGGCAGAAGGCAACATTTTCACGAAAATAAGAAAAGCAACCAAATTAAATAATTTACTTCTGAAGAACTTTGGATGCTTTCACTCAAGGAGACTCCCAGTTAGATAGCAAATGTTCCTTTTTTCCAAAAACGCAAGATTTTCTCCGGGAGACACCATGTGACCACTCGCTAAATATGGTCCCTTACAGCGATTCTCCAATGGAAATGCCTAAAAAGACGTCACAATGCTGTAGACACCTTGGGGAATGCGTGGAAAACATAAGCTCCTTCGTAGCTCATTCACAGCCATATAAGGAGTCATTGGCATGAGGCGGTTTAAAAAATGCAGCACTTCCTGATTGGATTTTTATCTAGGTTTCGCCTGTAACATCAGTTCTGTTGCACTCACAGACAATATCTTTGCAGTTGTGGAAACGAGTGTTTTCTTTCCAAAGCTGTCAATTATATGCATAGTCGAGCATCTTTTCGTGACAAAATATCTTGTTTAAAACGGGAACGTTTTTCATCCAAAAAATGTAATAGCGCCCCCTAATGCATAACTGGTTTTAAGAGGCTCCTCTGTCCTCCACTCGTTACCTGTATTAATGGCACCTGTTTGAACTTGTTATCAGTATAAAAGAAACCTGTCCACAACATCAAACAGTCACACTCCAAACTCCACTATGGCCAAGACCAAAGAGCTGTCAAAGGACACCAGAAACAAAATTGTAGACCTGCACCAGGCTGGGAAGACTGAATCTGAAATAGGTAAACAGCTTGGTTTGAAGAAATCAACTGTGGGAGAAATTATTAGGAAATGGAAGACATACAAGACCACTGATAATCTCCCTCGATCTGGGGCTCCACGCAAGATCTCACCCTGTGGGGTCAAAATGATCACAAGAACGGCGAGTAAAAATCCCAGAACCACACGGGGGGACCTAGTGAATGACCTGCAGAGAGCTGGGACCAAAGTAACAAAGCCTACCATCAGTAACACACTACGCCGCCAAGGACTCAAATCCTGCAGTGCCAGACGTGTCCCCCTCCTTAAGCCAGTACATGTCCAGGCCCGTCTGAAGTTTGCTAGAGAGCATTTGGATGATCTAGAAGAAGATTGGGAGAATGTCATATGGTCAGATGAAACCAAAATATAACTTTTTGGTAAAAACTCAACTCGTCATGTTTGGAGGACAAAGAATGCTGAGTTGCATCCAAAGAACACCATACCTACTGTGAAGCATGGGGGTGGAAACATCATGCTTTGGGGCTGTTTTCTGCAAAGGGACGAGGACGACTAATCCGTGTAATGGAAAGAATGAATGGGGCCATGTATCGTGAGATTTTGAGTGAAAACCTCCTTCCATCAGCAAGGGCATTGAAGATGAAATGTGGCTGGGTCTTTCAGCATGACAATGATCCCAAACACACCGCCCGGGCAATGAAGGAGTGGCTTCGTAAGAAGCATTTCAAGGTCCTGGAGTGGCCTAGCCAGTCTCCAGATCTCAACCCCATAGAAAATCTTTGGAGGGAATTGAAAGTCTGTGTTGCCCAGCAACAGCCCCAAAACATCACTGCTCTAGAGGAGATCTGCATGGAGGAATGGGCCAAAATACCAGCAACAGTGTATGAAAACCTTGTGAAGACTTACAGAAAACGTTTGACCTCTGTCATTGCCAACAAAGGGTATTTAACAAAGTATTGAGATAAACTTTTGTTATTGACCAAATACTTATTTTCCACCATAATTTGCAAATAAATTCATTAAAAATCCTACAATGTGATTTTCTGGAAAAAAATTATCGTTTTGTCTGTCATAGTTGAAGTGTACCTATGATGAAAATTACAGGTCTCTCTCAACTTTTTAAGTGGGAGAACATGCACAATTGGTGGCTGACTAAATACCTTTTTGCCCCACTGTATATACTATGCGGTGTCAGAGGAAAGCCCAAAGAATGGCCAAAGACTCCAGTCACCCAAGTCAAAGACTGTTCTCCCTGCTACCGCACAGAAAGCGGTACCGGAGCGCCAAGGTCTAGGACCCAAAGGCTCCTTAACCTGTTGCTTCTACCCCCAAGCCATAAGACTGCTGAGCAAATAATCAAATGGTCGCCCAGACTATTTACATTGACCCCATCCCACATTTGTTTTTACACTGCTGCTACTCGCTATTTATTATCTATGCATAGTCACTCGACCCCTACCTACTTGTACAAATTACCTCGACTAACCTGTACCCCCACACATTTACTCGGGAAATGGTACCCCCTGGAAAAGCCTTGATATTGTTATTGTTATTTTATTGTGTTACTTTTTTAATATATTTTTTTACTTTAGTTTACTTGGTAAATATTTTCATAACTCTGTCTTGAACTGCATTGTTGGTTAAGGGCTTGTAAAGTAAGCATTTCACTGTAAAGGTCTACATCCGGTCAACACCTGGCACGTGACAAATAGTTTGATTTGATTTGAACTAACCCTCGCTGTCCCACGAGATGTCATTCTGACTGAGACAATGTCAGTTCAATTAAATGGATGAAGGAGAGGTAATCTTTAAATATCGCAGAGCGACTGTGAGGCCTCCCTCATCTTTTAATGTAATGAGAAGAGAGGGAATAAAATGTTTGACCTCAGGAGGAAAAGGTGGTGTTTTTTTCTTGCCTTATCCTAATGTAGATTAGATGATAAACCTTGATAGGTGAGATCTGGACTGAAGGTACTGTGTCTCTATGGTCAGTCTGCTACAGGCTGCAGCCTCATCTCACTTAGACCTGGCTCTCTCTGTTGTCTAAGTGTGATGAGAAAATCAACATTAGTCATAGCCAGTGTGTTGAGTGTATCAGTGTAAACACACTGCACACACTGCACACACAGTCTGTATCCCTACAATAAACACTATTTGTTGGTCAGGCAGGTTATTAGGGAATAAAATAGAAAAGGAGGGAGACAGATAGAGAGAGTGTGTATGTGTGTACATTTTCTCCATAATAATAATCCCTATAAAATCCAGATTTCTGAATCCCCAGCTCAAACTGACAGTTTAAATAAAATTATTCTAATCCGACATGCTAAGAGGAATGAAAATAAATGGATTAAACAGAGGCCCAAACCCTCTCCCTCTCTCACTCTCACCCCCCCTTTTTTAACCCTCTTTCTCCCGCGCACTTTATCTTCAACTCTCTCACTTACTGTTGTTTCTATCTCTCCCTCTATATACCCACCACCTCTCTCCATGTCTTGCCTCTTTTTCATCTCCTTTTTCTTTTGTTGCTCCCTCTCCATCCTTTCCTCTGAAAGGATAATCTTTAGCTAAGTGCTGTCCACTTTATTTTCACTCTCTGCCTCAGTGACCATATGATCATCTCCAGGGGCGCAACTTTCCGTGGGAACGGGGGCATGTCCCCCCCACATTCTGAAATAGCATTTTTGTCCCCTCCAGTTTTATAATTGGAATGTGATACAAAACATTGCAACAGTGTGCTTTTGTTTAACTCAACAGAAGAAAAAAATGAAACTAGTGTTTATTCGCAGTGCTGAGCTAGTATTGTAACTGCCGTAACATTAGCTAACCTTTAATTCCTACTCGACTGAGGTGAATGAATAAGCTACGCTAGCTAGTAGCTACCACAGCCAGGTCAGATCTAGCCTCTGGTTATCTGTCAGATAGTGATATCAGGTGGCGATTATTACTATCTAACAGCAGTTGTTTGTATGGACATGTTTTGTAGCCTTATTTTTGTCACGTTACAGAAGTAAATTCACTTGACAAGCTTTTGCCACTTGATGTACCGTTAGAGAGAGAGCTTGCCAAAAGTTGGCTTACATTAGCTATTATTTTTTGCCTCAATCGAACTAGACCTGAATCAAATGATGAAACCATCAGCCAAACAATTGAATATTGATTTTCTGACATTTTTTTCAGTGCAATGCCATTTGCATTCGTCAGTATGTCAACTTTACGTTATTGGTCTGTTCCGGGCTTCTCCGCCCATGTATACTGTACATAGGCTGTAGCCTACTCTATTTAATTGAGACAGTGACACTTGCTACGTTTTGCATAGTCCTATAGGATATAGCCTACCTTTTAGGTTAGGAGGACAATTTCCATGCAGAGACAAATAAATGTGTAATCCATATTTATTCAAAATGAAAAGGCGCAACGCTCACTCACCATAGTAGCCTAACCTATGTGAGCATTGTGATTATGATTGCGTTTTTTGATTGCACTTCGACTCAAGTTGGTTGAGCGCCCTTCCCTTCTTTTCATTATCAATATTTATTTACAGACACTGTAGTAAACCACAGTCTAATCATATTTAAGTTAATTTCACATTCAAGTAAACTGCCACACGATTCTCCACCCATGTCGGCAGCCTACTCTATTTCAATGAGACCACACATTCTAGGCACACTTGAACTCTCACACCCAACTAGGAGAGGTACACTACTTGAGTTGAAGCAGTGAATTCTAAGCGTGTGAATAATGCGAAAAATATGTGCTTTTAATACAACAGGTATTAAACGCATACAAAGCAAGAAGAGGACCGTTTCAAAATCATCTGTGGGACTGCAAAAATATGTTCATCCCAAAGTCATCTGTCTTTTAGAGATAGAGAGGGGGAGAGACATTGGGGGGAGATAGAGAGGTAGAGATATATGTCCATCTGCTCTGATGATCTTACTCCAAGAGCTTCTGGCATGGCCCTTTCCACCATGACTACATGGCCTCAGTAGCCCCAGCAACTCCAGAGGACCCAGGGCCCAGCGCAGTCTTGACCCAGATCAGGAGCATCATTCTGGGCTAACAGACTAGAGATCTGAGATTATCAGGGACGCAAGTTTGGTTTTATAAGTGTGTGTGTGGGTGGGGCATACATTTTTTTAAAATAACGTTCTGATTGTCTTCAAGATGTCCTCTATGTCCAATTTCAATCAGACCGCCCAGCCAACCCGAGCCGCCTACACCCCGACCCCCACCAGTCTAGTCAATAACAACACACTCCCCAACAAAACTTCCTTCCTATCTTTTATTTATGTCTCAAGGGAAAGGGTTCAAAAACAAAAGTTTAATGAAAACAAACATACACACATTAACACACAGAAACATCACATCCTCCATATAATTTGTAACATAGGCCTAAAAGTACCGTAGAGCTCTTTTTACTTGCACACAACATAGCTGGGTCGCCCCGACCTCTCCCTAGGGGTCCACGGCCCTGTAGCGCTCCAACCCAACACACCCAACTCAGCTTTAGGATCTTAGCGAAACATTCATTATTGGTTTCAGGTGTGTTAGGGCAAGGCCAGAATGACAACAGTACAGCAGACCCCCAGGGCCAGGACTGAGCAGCCAAGCAGCTAGAGATTCCTAAATCTCCCTTGACATGGGCATGTTTTGAATACAGACTCCTTCTGTTGTACTGTATTACATTTAAGGCATCCAGACCTTATAAAAGTTGCACCTTAATCTTAAGTAGTTTTGTCATGGAACATGATATAACTCAGGCAGTTCATTTAGACTTTTAATTTTTGTTTGTTATTGAAAATTGTCAACAGTGTTCCTATCATCTTGTTTAAACAGTTCAGCAAAAATAATTACTTACAGAGTGCATCAAACATGATTTAGACCTTGTTTATGGAAAAGTGTTTATTTCTGTATTTCATGTTTTCAACTTGCTGAAAATTGTCCACAGTGTTCCTATCATCTAGTTTAAACAGTTCAGCTGTTATTTGCAATGGTATTTATTTAAATATTTATTTAACTAAAATAAAGAAGAGAGAAAGTAATTGGTAGATACACATTTTACTAAGTTATTTCTAAGAAAATATCAGATAAGTCATGAACTGTAAAATAAACTGTAACCAAATGTTGACAATAATATTGGTTGACATTTGTTGAAGTAGCTGTTAGGTGACTGTTAGGTGATATTAAAATTGGAACCCCCAATCATTCTCTGGGTGTTTTCTGTCTGACCGCGCCACAATGATCTCTGTTGGGACCTGCGCACAATCATCTCTGTCGTGACACCCATGTCTTTGCAGGCATAATTACACCAAGGTAATTATTTGTCATGCTTAGGAGGATCAGATGGTGACAATGGCCTCAGCAGAGTCAGGCAGCCAGGGAAGACCAGCCTGTGACAGAGGTGAGGTGATTTTTGCAGATACAACACTTTATTCTCTCTGTCCAGCAAACACTGGACAAGCCATATGCTATTTTAAGGCAGTCTGACAAACCTCCAAAATTGATTTCCAAACTGTATTTAAGGTTGATAGAGGCTTTTCCCGATGACACAAAACTTGTAAAACAAAAATTTGAGGAACACCTGGGAGACGTTATTGATGGTGATGAATGGATACAGATATGTTTGAATGCCCAGTCATGTTCATATGATCTCAGACATAAATTACTGCAGTTTAACACCCACCATAGAACATACTATATGCCAGTGAAACTGAATTACATGCACTCAGAAATGGTATTCTTCTTCTTGAGGTGTAAAGCATTAAAGGAGACATATTTTCATATGTAGTGGTCTTGTGAAGGCTGGCTGAAAATCTGGCAAAGACTATGTTGTTTAATCTCAGCATGTCTACAGATTCTCCCTTCTGCCTGTTTTTGTTTACTGTGTAGAAACTGTGTAACCTAGTATTTATAGTGGCTAATAAATGCATTGCCATTAATTGGAAGGTTGGTTTTCCTCCCACAATGTATGGAAAAAATGTCAAGTTATGTACAGTATCACTATATTTGTTTTAAAACTAGTTAGGGATAGGCGGGACGCAAATGTCTCAACTGGCCAATTGCCAAGGAAAATGCAGAGCGCCATATTCAAATAAAATACTATAAAATTCAAACTTTCATTAAATCACACATGTAAGATACTCAATTAAAGCTACACTCGTTGTGAATCCAGCCAACAGATTTAAAAAATGCTTTTCGGCGGAAGCACAAGATGCTATTATCTGATAGCCTGCACCATCTGCACCAGCAGTAAACAAAGGGGTTAGCATATTTCAACCCTGCAGGCGCTACACAAAACACTGAAATAAAATACAAAACATGCATTACCTTTGACGAGCTTATTTTGTTGGCACTCCAATATGTCCCATAAACATTACAATTGGTCCTTTTGTTCGATTAATTCCGTCCATATATATCCAAAATGTCCATTTATAAAGCGTGTTTGATCCAGAAAAAACAGCTTACAAAAAACACTACAAAATATTTCAAGAGTTGCCTATGAACTTTGCCAAAATATTTCAAACTACTTTTGTAATACAACTTTAGGTATTTTTAAACGTTAATAATCAATCAAATTGTAGACGGGGCAATCTGTGTTCAATACAGGAATGAAAACAAACCAGCGCCACTTTTCACGTCTTGCGCAACTCACAAAAGTGTACCCAGTTCCTAGTTGGCTTACTTCTTCATTGTACAAAGGAATAACCTCAACCAAATTCCAAAGACTGGTGACATCCAGTGGAAGCGGTAGGAACTGAAAACAGGTTCCTAAGAAATATCCCTTCGCAATAATACTCAGGGAACAGAGAGAGGAAATAAAATTATAACATTCTGAACAGTTAGTCCTCAGGGTTTTGCCTGCTACATAAGTTCTGTTATGCTCACAGACATGATTCAAACAGTTTTAGAAACTTCAGAGTGTTTTCTATCCAAATATATTAATAATATGTATATCTTATATTCCTGGCATGAGTAGCAGGAAGTTTGAAAGCACACCTTGCGATTATGTTAGGTCAGCGTCTAGTCACAGAAAACCACACATTTTCAGAAAAGAAAGAAATAGCGTTAAAATGAATCACTAACCTTTGATGATCCTCACCGGATGGCACCCCCAGGACTCCATGTTTGACAATAAATGTGTGTTTTGTTCGATAAAGTTCATGAAAGTGAAAGTGCAGAGAGCCACATCAAATTGCAGAAATACTCATCATAAACATTGATAAAAGATACAAGTGTTTAACACACAATTAAGGATAAGCTTCTCCTTAAGGCAACCGCTGATTTCAAAAACGTTTTACGGTAAAAGCACACCATTGCAATTGTGTTAAGTCAGCGCCAAGCCATAGAAAAACATACAGCCATTTTCCAACCAAGGAGAGATGTTACAAAACTCCGAAATAACTTTATAAATATTCACTTACCTTTGATCATCTTCATCGGAATGCACTCCCAGGAATCCCAGTTCCACAATAAATGTTTGTTTTGTTCGATAAAGTCCATAATTTATGTCCAAATAACTCCTTTTTGTTTGCTCGTTTAGTACAGTAATCCAAAATGCACCAGGAGCAAGCACTAGGTCCAGACAAAAAGTCAAAAGGTTACAGTTCGTAGAAACATGTCAAACGATGTATAGAATCACAGCCGTGCGCATGACTCACAGCTTCACGCATGACTTCGCTCATTGCATTCTGCCAGAACCTTTAGTCAAACAGCTCTCATTCGCTCCCCCTTCATAGTAGAAGCATCTTTAAAACAAGGTTCTAAAGACTGTTGACATCTAGTGGAAGCCTTGCGAAGTGCAATATGACCCCATAGACACTGTATATTCAAAAGGCAATGATTTGAAAAACTACAAACCTCAGATTTTCCACTTCCTGGTAGGATTTTTTCTCAGGTTTTTGCCTGCCATATGAGTTCTGTTATACTCACAGACATCATTCAAACAGTTTTAGAAACTTCAGAGTGTTTTCTATTGAAATCTACTAATTATATGCATATTCTAGCTTTTGGGCCTGAGTAGCAGGCAGTTAACTCTGGGCACCTTATTATCCAAGCTACTCAATACTGCCCCCCAGTCCCAAAGAAGTTAAGACACATTGATGTGTCATGTTCAATTTATTCTTAACAGTAGATAAAATTAGAGAATGTATGTCACGTTGGTAGGAATAATTTGGGAGACAGGCGCAGGAATGCGTAAAAGGTTTTTTATTTACAATAAAAAATTACGGCATGCCGTGTAAAGACTCGGGGACGAAGACCAAACAAACACTATACAAAAACACAGGGTAGAAACCCAAACAAAAGAGCAAGGAGTACCTCTAATAAATAACACACGAGCACAATGATTAACACACGGGAACGAGACCCGTAATCATCTGCACAATCCACAATGGCACGAAAGCCAAAACACACACACACAGGTACTCACACGCACCAATGGACATTGTAACAATAATCGACAGGACACTGGTAAACCAAGGGCACACTGATACAATTACTAATCACTGGGAATAGGGGCCAGGTGTGCGTAATGAAAGTTCCGGATCCGTGCCAATGTATCTAGAATGATACACAGGTGTTATGACTGTAGGTCATATATAGCCAGGTTAAACAATGTCTGTGACATGGAGGTATGGTGAAGCTGTCACGCGCACACACACTGCACAGATTGTCACAGAAGTAACAGACAGCTTGAAAGAGAAAGACAGAGACAGGGAGGGCTAGGGTGGGTTGTTTGCTTTGCTTCACCCTGCATTATATCAAAATCAAGGGAAACAATTACATTTGTATCCAACACTGCCTTCTTTTTCATTTGTTAGTTTTATTTTCTCTTAGTGGGGGAACGTCCACTATGAGCCTGGCTCACACCCTCTCTTTTTATATGGCCAGGTCATAAAACCTGTATTTTCTACGCAACACATCGCATTCCAGAAACATTATACTTCCTCTGAGAGTGGAGTGTTGTAGTGAAAGGGGGATGAACCCAGGTAGTGTAGTGTGTCCAACACACCTGAGCCCAACCAGGCACACGACAGGAAGAGGGAGTCGCCATCCTCAAGTTAAGTGCTCACTTCCTGCTATTTTCTGACCATCTCTTGAAGCAGGAAGTCATTGGAATGGAAAAACGAGTGACCTCTAAACACGTGGAAGAGGGCCAACGTGCGAAAGAGGCGAGCTGAAGCAATCCCCAATGTGTGCCAGCTCAAACACCGATGCCAGTGAAAGAGGGGAGGGAGGGAGGGAGGGAGGGAGGGAGGGAGGGAGGGAGGGAGGGAGGGAGGGAGGGAGGGAGGGGAGAGTGGGTTCATCATGCGCCCCTCCTGGGTCGCGTTTGGTGTGTCGGGCGGCACGAGAGGCAGGATGTTATGGTTTATTTAGCGCTATAGTGTGGGCGGCGTGGACAAGGTGCATGGTGCCCTCCACACCAGTCTCAACGTGATTTATGGCTGCGCTGGCAGACGCCTCTATCCACAGAGAAGTCTTTGAAAACACAGGGATAATGTGCGTGTTTGTGTATCTGAGTGTATGTATGTGCATGTGGATGTATGTGCATGTGTGTGTGCGCACAGCGCTCTGTGTGAGTGCGTGCGTGTGTGTTTTGAAGGAAGCAGCTTTGTGGTCCATGAGCTGCTATAACCTGTAGCTGAAGTGTACTTATACATAGCCCAACTGAGAATGGATGAGGCAAGGCTCTGAAGAATTAAAACACAGCACAGAAAATGGCATCACATTAAGAGATAGAATATTGAAAACAGAGTACAGCATATTCAGTACAAATTCAGTTCATGACAATAAGTAACAGACAGCTTGAGAGAGAAAGACAGAGACAGGGAGGGCTAGGGTGGGTTGTTTGCTTTGCTTCACCCTGCATTATATCAAAATCAAGGGAAACAATTACATTTTTATCCAACACTGCCTTCTTTTTCATTTGTTAGTTTTATTTTCTCTTAGTGGGGTACGTCCACTATGAGCCTGGCTCATAGAGCCTGTTCATTGCCATTGGAACAAAAACAGAAAATATATGTTTTTATGCATAATTAAATTGATGTGCACCAAGCATTTTATGATCAGATGATTACGGTCATTGCCATTGGAACAAAAACAGAAAATATATGTTTTTATGCATAATTAAATTGATGTGCACCAAGCATTTTTAACACCACAGTCAACCAAACAAGTCCTGCAGGCTCTAGTTTTGCCCTGTGGAATGGTCAAGTGCTGCAAAGAAGGACCTAGAAAAGCTGGAGCTGGCCCAGAACTGGGCTAATGCCAACAGTATGCATGTCCGTTTTTCTTGGCTCAAAGTAGAGGAGAGATTGACTACATCAATTCTTGTTTTTCTATGAAATATTGTAAAAAATTCAAAAATTGTCTGTATAGTCAACTTACATATACTACTAACAGAACAAATTTAAGGCAACCCACAGTATTAAATAGAGCCACGATCACATGGAACTTCCTTCCTTCTCAAATTACTCAAGCAAACAGTTAAATATGCTTTCAAAAACAAATAAAACAACACCTCACAATAAAACGCCTTACCTAATTAACCTAGTTAAGGCATATGTATAGGTAGTAATGTATGTATGAGTGTAAGTCTATAATGTCTTTGTTAATGTTTTTATATGCCTGTAAATTGTAAAGTATTTTTGTCTGTGATGTATTTTTGGTTATGTGTCAGACCACAAGACTAGATGTCGACATAGACGTAGGCTAATTAGGATCGCAGTAAAATCCCAATCCAAATCTAAATCAACAAGTGTCATCAATGTAAAACATACTATTGGCTAGTTTGTGCATGTATGTGAGGATACATTGGCTTGAGAAATTTTGCCTATTTTGTTGCCTTACAACCTGGATTTCAAATTGATTTTTTTTGGGGGGGGTTGTATCATTTGATTTACACAACATGCCTACCACTTTGAAGATGCTACATATTTTTTATTGTGAAATAAGAAAAAAAAGACAACTTGCGCATGCATAACTATTCACCCCCCCAAAGTCAAAACTTTGGAGAGCCACCTATTGCAGCAATTACAGCTGCAAGTCTCTTGGGGTATGTCTCTGTAAGCTTGGCACATATAGCCACTGGGATTTTTGCCCATTCTCCAAGGCAAAACTGCTCCAGCTCCTTCAAGTTGGATGGTTCCGCTGGTGTCCAGCAATCTTTAAGTCATAACACAGATTCTTAATTGGATTGAGGTCTAAGCTTTGACTAGGCCATTCAAATACATTTAAATGTTTCCCCTTCAACCACTTGAGTGTTGCTTTAGCAGTATGCTTAGGGTCAATGTCCTGCTGGAAGGTGAACCTCCGTCCCAGTCTCAAATGTCTGGAAGACAGAAACAGGTTTACCTCAAGAATTCCCCTGTAATTTAGCGCAATCCATTATTCCGTCAATTCTGACCAGTTTCCCAATCCCTGCCGATGAAAAACATCCCCATGGTGTTCTCGGGGTGATGGGAGGTGTTGGGTTTGTGCCATACGTAGTGTTTTCCTTGATGTTCAAAAAGCTCAATTTTAGTCTCATCTGACCAGAGTACCTTCTTCCATATGTTTGGAGAGTCTCCCACATGCCTTTTGGCGAACACCAAATGTGTTTTCTCATTTTTTTCTTGAAGCAATGGCTTTTTTCAGGCAATTCTTCCATAAAGCCCAGCTCTGTGGAGTGTATGGCTTAATAAAGCGGTCCTATGGACAGATACTTCAATCTCCACTGTGGAGCTTTGCAGTTTCTTCAGGGTTATCTTTGGTCTCTTTGATGCCTCTCTGATTAATTCCGTCCTTGCCTGGTCCATGAGTTTTGGTAGGCGACCCTCTCTTGGCAGGTTTGTTGTGATGCCATATTCTTTCCATTTTTGATAATGGATTTAATGGTGTTCCTTGGGATGTTCAAAGTTTCTGATTTTTTTTATAACCCAACCCTGATCTGAACTTCACAACTTTGTCCCTGACCTGTTTGGAGAGCTCCTTGGTCTACATGGTGTCGCTTGCTTGGTGGTGCCCCTTGCTTTGTGGTGTTGCAGACTCTGGAGCCTTGCAGAACAGGTGTGTATATATACTGAGATCATGTGACAGATCATGTAACACTTAGATTGCACACAGGTGGACTTTTTTAACTAATTATGTGACTTCTGAAGGTAATTGGTTGCACCAGATCTTATTTAGAGTCTTCGTAGCAAAGGGGGTGACTATATATGCACACACTGTCTTTCCTTTTTTTTTTTTACAATTAATTTTTTAATTTCACTTCACCAATTTGGAGAGCCACCTTTTGCAGCAATTACAGCTGCAAGGGTCTTCATGTCCATTACATGAAATCCAAATTAAAATCTATTTAAATTACAGGTTGTAATGCAACAAAATAGGAAAAATGCCAAGGGGAAATACTTTTGCAAGGCACTGTAGCTGTGTGTGTTGGTGTTTACATGACCCCTCCAATACTCTAGAATGTTATCGGTTTGAAAGGTCACTGAGAGGTCAAAAAAGGTCATGGATGATAGGACACTCCAGTCTAGAGGCCTGCTGATAGCTAGCCCAAACATCCACACATGGGCTCAAAGCTCATGGGTGTATGTCAACTAGAAGAGGGGTGCCAATGTTTAAGATAACAGTTAACAGACCATACTCTGGAAGAAATCTTCCGGCAACCCTAAGGAAGGTGTGTGTGGGGGGGCATGTGTGTGTGTGGGTGGGTTAGTTTGTGTATGGGTTACTGTACCAGTCTAGTATGCCATTAGATGAAAGTGAATGTGTATGAAAGTGAATGTATCTCCCATCCAATCCTTTCCATGTATTTTCCATAAAGTGTTGTTAGATTTAATTTGGCTTCTCTTTGATTTTAACACCCTTGCTTCTGTTATTGTAGAATATCTTAGCAGTTCCTTGTAATGTGGTTTTATGATATGGAGAAGCGAATACAACACCCCCGGGGAGCAGCACTTACCTCCCCGCCAACAAATATAATTACTGAGGATCACAAGAGCGAAAGCAGACCGCCGCCCGCTTAGCATTTTTTCTATCTCTGACACACGTTTGCCCGTGCAGGGGCTTACTGGTGTGGGCACATGACAGACATGGTGAAAACAGCTAAATATGAAATACAGGTGGGTGGGTATGGAAAAGATGGAATTCCAGTGTTTATATCCCTGCTGTGCGCCCAAAGCCATCCCTCAACACTTCTAAATGGAGCAGCTTTGACACACCAAGGCAGGCACGCACATGGAGGCAGTGCGGAACTGGGCACTTATAATGCCTTAATAATCATATGGTTCACTGGCGGAGACGGTTGATCATGTCTTTGCAATCTGTAATAGACCCATAGTAAAACCATGCTTTAGGGGTAAAACCAGGGGAAAATATTGTTGGTCCCACTGACGTAAGTGTCACGCCCTGATCTGTTTCACCTGTGCTTCTCTCTACCCTCCTCCGTCTCCACCCCCTTCAGTCACACATCTTCCCCATTATCCCCTGTGTATTTATACCTGTGTTTTCTGTCTGTCTGTTGCCAGTTTGTCTTGTTTGTTCAAGCCTACCAGCGCTTTGTTTCAGATGTTTTTCTCTAGTCTCTTTTTTCTTGTCCGCCTGGTATTTGACCTTTGCCTGTCCTGACCCAGTACCCGGCAGCCTGAACACTGCCTGTCTCTGACCCTGAGCTTGCCTGCCGTCCAGTACCTTGGCTTCTGCTCTGGATTATCAACCCCTGCCTGCCATGACCTGTCGTTTGCCTGCCCCTGTGGTTTCAATAAACATTGTTACTTCCCACAGTCTGCACTTGGGTCTTACCTTGATTCCTGATAGTAAGATTTGATTAGCCTACCCCAGCACCGCATGTTTAGCCACAAAAGTGATATTTTTTAGTTGAAAGGTCAATATGAACAATGTTGGTCTCTCCTGTGGGTGCTGTGCATGTTTTCAATGACATGAGAGTGCGTGCAATCCCAAGAAGAGTCCCTCTCTGTGTGTTTCAGAGAGGGAAAGAGAGAACAGAGGTGGGGATACAGGCAGACAGAGACTGAAAGAGAAAGTGCTAAGGGGGCTCTTTGACTTTGAGCACTATAAGCCCCTATTTCATGGTGCCATTGTTTGTTTTAAGGATGTCGGCTGGGTTTAATGTAGTTCCAGGGCATTTCAGAGCGTGTCTCTGCCGAAGCACCTCCAAGGCACGCAGTGCTCTTCGGTCCGCTGCCTCCCTGGCATAGATTCTATTTGACTTAGCCCACCCTCTGATAACAGTTGTTGTTTTCTCTTTTTTTTCATCTACCATGTTGATTTATTATTATGCATTTCAAGGTTTGGCTAAAGAGACACTCAACTGTGTGTGTAAAAGCTTCCTGTAGTGCCAAAATATGAAAACCAGAATTGAGATGAACATTTGCATTTCTAGCTGCAGTTGTGGCTCATAGAACAGCCGAAGATGTAAAGTAGATCATTGTAAGACCAATTAAGATGTTTAGAAAACAACTGCAATTTTAATGAAGGTTTGATTGAAGCCATGTTTGTTACAGCTTCAGTGAGCATTGTTTTAATTGCCCATTATTTCCAAGACATGTATTCTGAACTGAAAGCCATGGTATCCAAATAACATGACACTTCTCCAGATACGAGATTGTGTTTATTTTTTCTTAGGCTATAGCACGTTATTCCCTATTATTACTTTTTTTTAAACTCTTACGGATCCACCCCTTTAAAAAAAAACTTTAGCCTAAAATGACATACCTAAATCTAACTGCCTGTAGCAAGTATATGCATATTATTGGTACCATTTTAAAGGAAACACTTTGAAGTTTGTGGAAATGTGAAAGGAATGTAGGAGAATATTTAATTTTACCTTCATTTAACTAGGCAAGTCAGTTAAGAACAAATTCTTATTTTCAATGATTGCCTAGGAATAGTGGGTTAACTGCCTGTTCAGGTGCATAATGACAGATTTGTACCTTGTCAGCTCGGGGATTTCAACTTGCAACCTTTCGGTTACTAGTCCAACGCTCTAACCACTAGGCTACCCTGCTGCCCCAATATAGCACAATAGATCTGGTAAAAGATAATACAAAGAAAAAACGTTATTTGTTTTGTACCATCATCTTCGAAATGCAAGAGAAAGGCCATAATGTATAATTCCAGGCCAGGTGCAATTTAGATTTTGGCCACTAGGTGGATTTTCGCCACTGATACAATGAACCATTGCATTTCTGTTAAAAATGTTGTATCAAGACTGTTCAAAAATGCCAAATTTGTTTATTAATAACTTTTCAAGTTCAAAATTGTGCACTCTCCACAAAAATAGCATGGTATTCTTTCACTGTAATATTTACTGTAAATTTGACAGTGCAGTTAGACGAACAAGAATTTAAGCGTTCTGCCAATATGAGATATGTCTATGTCCTGGGAAATTGTCTTGTTACTTACAACCTCATGCTAATCGCGTTAGCCTACGTTAGCTCAACCGTCCCGTGGACGGGACACCGATCCCGAAGAAGTTTTAACTCTTATCAACAGGTAACATGTCAAATTGTGTTGGCAATTTGACATGCTACCTGTAGGTGGCAGGGAGCCTAGTGGTTGGTTGGGCCAGTAACCGAAAGGTCGCTATTTAGAATTTCTGAAAAATCTGCCGATGTGCCCTTGAGCAAGGCACTTCACCCTAATTGCTACTGTAAGTTGCTCTGGATAAGAGCGTCTGCTAAATGACTAAAATTTAAATGTGTGCGTGTGTTTTTAAAATGTGTCCCACTCCTCTCAGAGAAGATTTGGAGAGACCTCGGATTGGATTATTCATCATGAAATAGGCCTTGGTTACAGTATCCAGCAATTGAGGACCCCAAAACACAACCAAACCCTCCCAAACCCCACACAGTGCTACACCTACCCTCCTATATTCGCCACCAATGCCCAGGGGTGTGGAGAGGCACTGTGTGATTTCGGGCATGGCTGGCCTGGTAGAAAAGCACAGTACCAGCTCTGGTATAAATCTGCCAGTCAGTCGTCAAAAGGAACATGAGAGGGGCGCCACAAACCACAGTCTCACTGTTATTCTGCCATTTAATCATAATGTGGACAATTCATTTGACTAGCCATTTTGTGGAGGTAGATATCTCTCCAGTATATACAGAGCTATAGTCTGTGTTTACACAGGCAGCCCAAATCTGATCATCTGCCTAATTATTGGCAAAAGATATGATTGGGAAATAGACTAATTATTGGCATAAAATCAGAATTGGGCTGCCTGTGTAAACACAGCCTATAGACACAGATAGCAATGGAATAATCCTAAATTTTCCTCTTAGAAGTAATGTCTCCCACTCATTCCTAGCTACCGTCTCCTCTCCTCTCTTCTCTTGAACCAATTCAGTTTTTTTCCAAGGACACAGAACCTCTGGAACAAAAGAGCTTTTAGTCTTACCTCTCTCTGCCTGTATTTTCACAAATAGCACCTCTCTTTCCCTCTCTCTCTCTCTCTCCTCCATCTCTCTCTGATAATTGTTCTGACACTGTGTCTTGTGAAAAGTGTGGAGCGTTGTGGTCAGACAATCATGTCATTATCTGATTGAGGTGTTTTTGTAAGCATAGGTGCTTAACAGGCTACTTCCACACATACTTTTGTCTGTTTATGTTGATAGCCTGATTCTAAGAATAATGGCATGATAGGTAGTTACTTGGGAAATCATATTGCCTTGGCTTAGTTTGTTTTTGTGTTATAAGCCGGTTGACATTCATGCACTAAGATTCTGGGGAATGTGTATGAAAAGGCTACACGTTTCTTATGATTCCAGACTCTGACATTGTTCCTTCTGGTATTTTTTCATTTCTTTCTTTTTACTTTTTGCATTAAGTGTGTATTGTTTTGTATTGCTAGGTATTATTGCACTGTTGGAGCTAGAAACACAAGCATTTCACTGCACCTGTGATAACATCTGCACATCTGTGTATGCACCAATAATCTTTTATTTGGTTTTATTAATAGTGGAATAGATTACATTTGAATTATCATTAAATAATACAATAATAACAATATCCATAGAGTGAAATAAAAATATGACATAATTACATTAAGTAATGTTTCGGTGAAATTGTGTCTGTAATAGCATAATCATTATTATTATTGTTATTATAAATATTATATATAAATTATGCTTATTGTAATTAATCCCCATCCAAAATGTTTCCCTCTTTAGGCCCATTGTTGGGCCAAATTAGTGAGGAGGGAAATAGGCCAGTGACCCACCTCAGCACTGTGGAATGCCTGCCTGCCCGGTTTGTGCGCGCGCCTATTACCATGACTGGCCAACAGATTATGGTAAAAAAATTACGTTGATAAAACCTCCGAGAGAAAATCATGTTGTCACTCTCTCCCTTAATGCCTCCTCCCATGTCGATACACCAACTTAAACCATAATAATACACATGTCAATAAAGCACACATCAGCGCGTAACGCTCAATTTATAAGTCTTGCAGCATCAAAGTGGTGATTCGGCGCTCTCTATAGAAAGCCAAAATGAGTCTGAAATAAATAGGGTTGGTCTGGAATGGACCGAGATAAGAGGTGCCAGTGTTAACGAACACGTTTCCGCTACACCTCATCCGAGTCTTCCTTTTCCAAACACAGTCTCTTTAATGTCCCAGACTGTTTTTCCATGGAGTGTATGCACCGAGGGCACCATGGGGAGTTGAAGCCAAATGAGCTGGCCGAGTTGGGGAGCGGGGACCGGGACACCTGCTTTGAAAAAGAGACTCCAGACACTAAATTTGCTGACTTCATTGCAATTTATTCGTCCTCAAAAACACTTGCTTGCGACATGGAAAAGAGACGCGCCTTTCCTTTTTGGCATTTGACAGAGACATAGGAAAATCACAAGACTTCTCATTAAGCACATCAGAATCCTGTTTATGTCACGGATAGTTTTATTATAGCCGGCATAATGGACTGAAAAAAGTTGGACTGAAACTTTTCAGCTAAGGGTTTAAAAAACAACTCTAACTCCATAAAAATAGGTGCAATTTATAGCCTATTTGATTCAAGATAGCCCAGTCTCAGCTGATAAATGCTTGTTTATTTTCATAGGCATTAGACATAGGCTACATGATGATGATAACAATAATAATAACAACAATTTACACTTATTTTTAAAGCTCCTCTAGAAAAATAAATTCAGGGGACATATGTCTTCACATTGATGGATAACCACATTTCTGATTCCTATGAAATCGTATTAACAGTGATATCAGTGCATGTGATAATAGCATCAGCCACAATAAGAAGTAGCCTACACTGCAACAGAAAACTGCCAATTGTAGGTACATATGAGGTATTATCAAGAGTAAAATACTCTGAAACGGTTTACTGCAACATACTGTAAATTATGGTGCATTGTGGGAAAATGTTGTGGGTGGGGAAATACTTGCTGCTGTATTTCGAATGATACTTTAATTCCACCCAATAGAATATGGTACACTGACATATCACATCTTTGGAGCAACGAAAACCTTTTGACCACTAGTTGGTGCATGGTATTTTTGTGTATGGCTCATTAACATATTTTGAGGCGTGCCTGAGAATCTGACCGATTTAACTCCAATGTGGATTTATAGTGCCCCATCAATTTGTATAGGGGACAGATTTGAGTGGCAGCAAGTCTTTAACCTTTGATGGTTTTGCCATGCATTTCGCCATGTCCTTTTGGTCTGTTTTGCCCTGTAGCCACTGCCAGTTTGGAAGCCTTTATTAAGGCCTCTAGAAGTGCAAGTGATATATATCATTCCTATACCTTAATGTGTAAACACTTTACCTAGCAGCCAACCTGCTTGCACCATCCCGTGTAATTACAGTAAAATACTGTTAATACAAACCCCTCCCCTCAATTAATGTCATGAACTAATTCATTCCAATTACGGTAGCATTTACTTTTTTACTGTATAATACCGTCAATTTTAGGCATTGTAATGTGTGTCATTAGACAGTACTTTCTTTGATACTATCTTAATATTGCAGTAGGTGTACTATAATATGAAATACTGAATTTTACTTTCCATCGAGCTGCCTGTAAGCTACTGTCAAATTCACAGTAACCCCTTTACAATGAGTGTATAACGCGGTATCGCGTCCATTATAAATCAATGTTGCAGATTGAAAGTCATGGACAATTATTCGGCATAAAGAGGAGCCTGTTGAAAAAAGTTTCAACACACGACTTAATAAACCATTAGAAATAATTTTTCAAAATAACAAATAATGCTATTCACACATTTGGATTGAAATATATAACCTATATTTTAATTTATCGGGAACATTTAGCCTCTAGTTATACTTACTATGAACACATATGGAACTAGGGCTAAAGACATTAGATTATTTTAAGAAGACCGGTTCAGATATTACATTTAAATTTTAGCAATCTACTACAAACATGCGTGAGAATTGTACACTGAAATTCACTAGTCTATAAATCACAAATATGTTGAAGTGGATAATATGCCTATTCAGTTGATTAGGTGCTGGTTATTTGTTACAGGTGTCTTCAATTAAAATATACAGAGGGTAAAAAGTAAGGCCAAGAATTGCAAAGAACAAAATGAAAACTTTCTGAAGCAAACCTCTTGCAAACTGAACGCCGTAACCAATTGCCTAAATGTCAAATGACAAATATAAAACATCAAATGTGAGCATTACGTAGCCTATAATTGATCATCTAAATTGCCCACTTAAATGCATAGGCTATACTAAAAGACACACATTGATGTTTGCTCAGTAGTAAATACAGTATTAGCCTAATATGCAGTGAAACAGAGGGATGGAATTTTGTCTCACTCCGTGACAGAAATACCTGTGAATGAAATAAAATGTAACATAAACTCGTATTTGAAATGACTCTGGCCAGTGTTATCAGGCAATAATATAATAACATTTCCATGATATAGTGTATTCAAACCTTAGCGTGTTCGTCTGTGGTTGGTAAATCAAACCAGGATAGTGATATACCGACACCATGCCTTTCTGAGCCCCTGCGGGCAGTTACGTTCAACCCCTGGACTCAGGAGACTCACAAAGTTAATCTTATCGTTGTTACAAGGATAGTGTTGCACTAAACACAACTCAATCGGCCTAACCGAGACACGACAATTCATCTCTTATCGAAAGGCAAACTTGGAAATAAAAAACTAAATGAAAAAATGTTGCGTAAAATTTGTGAGGAATGTGTGTCTTTAATGGACACCGTTTAACATGAGTTTAAATGACATAAACACGTATTCAGGACATTTAAAACATATAAATGTTGTGCCTTAAAAAAACTGCTATTATCATTTATCCACACATAACATGTCCATAAAATGAATGTTCATGCAAACATTAGGCCTATTAACAGTATTGTAATGCCATAAGCTACTTCTCAATGAGGTTTTCTTACATATTAAATCATTTATTTGTAAACAAAATAAGATAATTTTTTGGTCTGTTGAAGTCCCGTTCCTCGGTCAAGTTCAGTGCATTGTACTCCTCGGTATACGACGGACGGTTCTTATTGGTAGGTGCGATCCGTTACATCACCAAGCGTATGACGCGCCGTCTTCCTGTTTCCTTCAGCTGTGTCTTAAAGTGAATCTTGTTGGTGGAGGAGAGCTCGAGCGTCGAAGCTCTGCATCGCGTGCGCCTCGGTCAAGCTGCTACGACATCATCACCAGTCGTTCACCCCTCGAGAGAAGATGACAGAGAGCGGAGCAAAATAGCTCTTGTATGTCTATTTTTATGTCCTACGGTCGCGCTCATCACTCACTTTACTCATACTCTTCCTTCCCTGAGAAATTATAATATTGAACGTTTCGCGGCGAAGCTTCCATAGTCCGTATTCTTTTTTTCAGCAGTAAAAAAAAGGCCTTTCCCTTCATCTGCGGGTAAGTAACCTTGTCCTCAGATACCTCCCTCTTGTTCATTTGCGTCGAGTGCGTTTGGTGGGCAGAAAAACAAAAACAAATCAAAAGATAAACAGCAGAATTTATTCTAATGAAAGACAACATTAGCTGTCTTTGACGATATTATTAGGCTGAATTGTTTTCTTTAACCTAAAGTGTGACTAAGTTGCTGTGCAGAATACTTTATTATTACAGATTATTTCTCACTTTTAAAAGTAAGTTACTGTCTTTTAAAATGTGTTATTTGTGAATAAATGATTTATTTTAGCATATAGGCTAAAGACTTTCAAGGCTGTCTGACTTGGTTTGATTTGATCAAAGGCTGAAGTCCGTTATCTTTGAATCTGTGTGGGCTACACCTTCAAGTCTCGTATATGGTCTTTGTTGTGTGTAGTCTTATTCGTTCAGTGTATTACGCTTGTGAGTCGTTTCGATTTTAACAAGCTTGGTTTTATCACTATTAATATCTGATAAATATCATATCAGATAAATGGGATCTACTCTTTGAATGTTTCAGTCTAGTAGTGGTTTAACTGTTTCCCTGGAATAATTATTGTGGTGATAGTGCCAAGAACGAGCAAATGTTGATGAGGGAAAAAGCGTCCAAAGTGCACATTATGGAGACAACAGTGATAATTGGCACAGACACACACAACCTGGTCATGGCTAGAAGGAAACAGCTTTTGTCAAATGTTATTATCATTATTTTCAATTTTAGCTAACCCTAACCCTTTTCCTGACCTTAACCTAATTCTCCTAACCTTCTGCTCTGCTACCTAAGTTCTCCCAAACTGCTAAGAGAAGTCAAATCTGACTACATCTGCGGCCTATCCCTCTGGGCACATACTGGTTGATTCAATGTTGTTTCCACGTCATTTCAATTAAATGATGTTGAACCAACGTGGAATAGAAATGTAATTGACATGATTGGGAGTCCCATAGGGTGGCACCCAATTGGCCCAGCGTCGTCTGGGTTTGGCCGAGGTCGGTCGTAATTGTAAATAAGAATTTGTTCTTAACTGACTTTCCTAGTTAAATAAAGGTTAAAAAAGTCAGACTTGCTTGAATAGTTACTTTGCCATGTTACAAATCCAAAGGGTTATGAACTTTTTTTAACCTTCATGGTGCCCCGTTCTCTCTCTCTCTCAGAGCTGTAAAGATCCCGGGAACACACACAACTGCACCACCTATCACACTTTCACAAAAAAAAAAACATGATGACATGGCTAAAGGCCAATCAGACTTGTGAACATAATCCCTAGTTGTCTATTGCCGCTTTCCATGTTGTCTGTTGTCTGTAGCTTGTGAGGTGTGGAAACACTTTGTTGCTTTTATGGATTTTGTCTTGTTGCTTTTTGTGCTATGTTGGTCTGTCTGCATGCTACGTCTTGCTTGTCCAATGTTGCCCTGCGTGTGCTCACTGCTCATTGATTGTCTGTATTATTATTCTAATTATTTTTTAATAACCTGCCCAGGCACTGTGGTTGAAAATTAGCCGGCATGCTAAACCCGGGACATTTACTGAAACGTTGATTAATGTGCACTGTCCCTGTAAAAAAAAAATCAAAAATCAAACTCAAACTCAAAATGAGCGAAGGGGGAGAGATGAGCGTAGCTCATTGTTCAAATGTGCTCATATTTCCTTGAAATTGTTGAAAGGTATTCCAATAGACTGCGCATGGGCAATGGGGGTGGAAAATGTGCCATCGGAAACGACAGATGCTAGCGGCTTTATTTTCGAGCGACAATGACCTGGCCCATTGTTAAGCTCTTGTGGCACCCAAGTCAAAGTTTTCTTGGAGATATTTCACCCTCGTTTGAACTTCTGGAGATGGATAGATGGATGGATGGAAAGAGTTGAGCCAGAGCCATTTGTCATAACTAGAAGCAGACATGCTTTTAATAATTTTAATAATATACCGACATTTGTTTAGTCTGTGTAATATATTTAATTTTGTTTTGCCAGACTTTGTTTCTGTAATGAGATAAAACAAATCTGTCAAGCTTCCCCAACCTTGTTTCTTCTTCATTTAGTTACACCAATAATGTGCTAAATAGTGTACATCTTACCGCATGTTGCTCTTGTATTGCTTAGTAACTCAGTAATAAGCCTATCTCAAACAGTTTCCATCTAAAATTGTGTGTGTTTGTGTGTGTGTGTGTGTGAGCGAGAGAGGGGGGGGGGGGGAGGAGTGTGAGAGAATGTGAGTTTGTGTTTATTAGAAGAGAAAATGATGCTTGTTATGCATGGTTACTTATGGCATCAATTACTTTGACATATATCCTATAGGTGATTTTTACTCCCAGTTCAACTAAGTGACGGGGGTTAGACAGAATGGGCTCATTCTTTATAGACAGAATGGGCTCAGATTATAAATACTTTCACACTGGCCCCATTTTTATATCCGACTCTGAGTGGTTTGAGCAGAGATCTAAACATTTGTTTTAAAAAATTACATTCTCCCTCAAAATATGTCTTGACAAATGAGTCAAAACACTCAGTAACAATATGAGCTGTTGATGAATATTTAGATATACCTATATACATCTATATTTTGTCAGTTCAAAATGTCTTTGACAGTCTATTTGCATTGTCCGTTTTATTGCACTAAAATCCTAAATAGTGTTTGACAGATTTAAATGAATGTACTCTACTTTGGTTCTCCAGTAAGAACTCACACAATTGACAAGCATAGAAAACCCTATTCACCCTATACATATATGTTATTAATATAGATTTCCTATTAGATTATCTCACCGCTGTTCTGCTTAGCAGGGCTTTAGTGGTCTTTAAAGGATCAGGCTTTGAGTAAAACGACTCGCCAGGTTGAAGTCTTATTATCTTACACAGTATTGTCTGCACAGATAGACAATAGTTGAGATTTGGAAGAAGGAATTAAGGAATATTAAATAATGTAACAAAATAATTCTTACATTTTACATAAAAGTTTGAATTTTTTCTCTATTGCCAGCAAATGTTAATTCATTCTGTAAATATACTGGATACAAGTCCTACACCTCTGATGATGACATGCGTAGTCGTCAGCCGATGCTTACAACGGGGTTCTGATTCCGTCTGGATGGTGACAAAATATTTGTCGTAGTGCTCTAAGTTGCTTCTTCAATCAGTGCGCATTCAGTCAGTAAAATATAAGAAGCAATCTGCAAATAGGTTGTATTGTTTGAGGCACTTGTTATTATAACACTTTAAATGGGTGTGATATGTGGTTTGGATGAATACACGTCCTGTACTTTCTGGTCATTCAATTTGATTTCAGTCACTTTTTGACCACTCCCTTTTGATTTGAACAAAACTTTCTATACATATTTGCCCAGTATAGAAGGGGTCAGAAAGTAAGTTCTTGGACCTGAATGCCAAAACATTTAGGAGATAGCGGAGCCCAACCCTACCATGAGACATCCATGTCTTCATCACTGTAAAAGATAAACGGTTGAGTTTTATATAATTTAAAAGCTTACAAACAGGGTTGCCAAACTATTTTATAATTTCTTGTTTTTTAACTTTAAACATGAATTATCAAAAAATGTATATGTTAAACATCATCTGAGGTGTTTGTGTTGTGCCCACCATAGGTTGAGAGACAGCATGTTTTAAACTTTCAAAATTTGGTAGCACAAAGATGGTTGGTCCACACATCAGAGAATGTTGACTTTAATGGGAATATCAGTTATTTTAAATTACACTGTAAATGTTCCATGGACAACCTATTGAAATCATATAAATATAGATAATAAAATAGACATCCCCATTTAAGTTGACATTCAATGTTGGGTGGACCAGCGGCCATCTTTGTGGTTGTAACTGGAAGTTCAAATTTCAATTAAATTTAAATGTAAATGATGTACCAGCTAAATTCCAGTGATCCAAAAGGATATACAGTGGGGCAAAAAAATATTTAGTCAGCCACCAATTGTGCAAGTTCTCCCACTTAAAAAGATGAGAGAGGCCTGTAATTTTCATCATAGGTACACTTCAACTATGACAGACAAAATGAGGGGAAAAAATCCAGAAAATCACATTGTAGGATTTTTAATGAATTTATTTGCAAATTATGGTGGAAAATAAGTATTTGGTCACCTACAAACAAGCAAGATTTCTGGCTCTCACAAACCTGTAACTTCTTCTTTAAGAGGCTCCTCTGTCCTCCACTCATTACCTGTTTTAATGGCACCTGTTTGAACTTGTTATCAGTATAAAAGACACCTGTCCACAACCTCAAACAGTCACACTCCAAACTCCACTATGGCCAAGACCAAAGAGCTGTCAAAGGACACCAGAAACAAAATTGTAGACCTGCACCAGACTGGGAAGACTGAATCTGCAATAGGTAAGCAGCTTGATTTGAAGAAATCAACTGTGGGAGCAAATATTAGGAAATGGAAGACATACAAGACCACTGATAATCTCCCTCGATCTGGGGCTCCACGCAAGATCTCACCCCGTGGAGTCAAAATGATCACAAGAATGGTGAGCAAAAATCCCAGAGCCACACGGGAGGACCTAGTGAATGACCTGCAGAGAGCTGGGACCAAAGTAACAAAGCCTACCATCAGTAACAGACTACGCCGCCAGGGACTCAAATCCTGCAGTGCAAGACATGTCCCCCTGCTTAAGCCAGTACATGTCCAGGCCCGTCTGAAGTTTGCTAGAGAGCATTTGGATGATCCAGAAGAAGATTGGGAGAATATCATATGGTCAGATGAAACCAAAATATAACTTTTTGGTAAAAACTTAACTCGTCGTGTTTGGAGGACAAAGAATGCTGAGTTGCATCCAAACAACACCATACGTACTGTGAAGCATGGGGGTGGAAACATCATGCTTTGGGGCTGTTTTTCTGCAAAGGGACCAGGACGACTGATCCTTGTAAAGGAAAGAATGAATGGGGCCATGTATCGTGAGATTTTGAGTGAAAACCTCCTTCCATCAGCAAGGGCATTGAAGATGAAACGTGGCTGGGTCTTTCAGCATGTCAATGATCCCAAACACACCGCCCGGGCAACGAAGGAGTGGCTTCGTAAGAAGCATTTCAAGGTCCTGGAGTGGCCTAGCCAGTCTCCAGATCTCAACCCCATAGAAAATCTTTGGAGGGAGTTGAAAGTCTGTGTTGCCCAGCAACAGCCCCAAAACATCACTGCTCTAGAGGAGATCTGCATGGAGGAATGGGCCAAAATCCCAACAACAGTGTGTGAAAACCTTGTGGAGACTTACAGAAAACGTTTGACCTCTGTCATTGCCAACAAAGGGTATATAACGAAGTATTGAGAAACTTTTGTTATTGACCAAATACTTATTTTCCACCATAATTTGCAAATAAATTCATTAAAAATCCTACAATGTGATTTTCTGGATTTTTTTTCTCATTTTGTCTGTCATAGTTGAAGTGTACCTATGATGAAAATTACAGGCCTCTCTCATCTTTTTAAGTGGGAGAACTTTCACAATTGGTGGCTGACTAAATAATTTTTTGCCCCACTGTATATGTCCATTCTATGAATTCTATTTCTATGACGGAAATTATACCCACCCTGAACTCAAGAGTATTCTGTGTCTCAAACGATTGCAGGCACAACACTAACACCAAAGATGATGTAAAATCATGTATAATCTACAACATGGGAAAATGGAAAAGAATCTTGACTCCATGCATTTCTAGATAATTGACTTTAAACGTTCAAAAAATGTACATATTTTGTATTAAAACTTTATTTTTCAAGAAATTACAAAACAAAACAACCATGTTTGTAACATTTATAAAAAATTGCATAAAATTCAACTGTTTATATTTTCAAGTGATGAAGGAATGGATGTCTCATCATAGGATTGGATGTGCAAAATGGTTCAACTTTGAGCACCTCTATCTCCAAATAGTTTTGACATTCAAGTCCAAAAGTAACTTTCTACCATCGGCAAATATGTATAGAAAGTTTTGTATGAAGGGGTGTGGTCAAAATGTGATTGAAATCAAATTGAAGAACCCTACATGCACGTAATGAATTGCTTTGGGTATGGGCAACTTCTAATCTAAATGACTAAAATGTAACCTAAAATGTAAATTACCTACAGATGACTTTTGGAGAAGAGATTGTAATTAAGTCAGAAAGGAGTTCCACTGAGTTTACTGTGTCTTTGTGGTATTCTTAATCCAATGTCAGCCTTTCTCTTTAGTCTTTTGACTTAATGGTTTTCTGTACCGGCTTGAAGCCGCACAAACATGGAAATGAGGAAAAGTGCTTAAGTAATTATCATCATTTTATGAAGCTTTGTGTTGCGTGGGAACTGGTTCAGTGTTGCGCAGGCAGGCAGTGTGGAACAGGGGACAGACAGAGAAAATGTAGGGTGCGTGTGAAATGGCACCCTATACCACGGTTTCAGAAGCAGGACAAGACACCCTATTTTTGTCTGATGACTTGACACAAGGGGCATGTCCACGATAGGCCTATCTGGTTCATATGATTATTATGTTCATAATGCTTCTTGACAGTGCCACAAAGTGTATTTTCTTAGTCCAAGTAAAGTGACACAGGATGGTCATAATTCTTCATGTGGTGTCATGAAGTGTATGGGATTTTATTTGAAATATAATGAGAAAAAAAACGTGTCTGTGAAAAATTCATAACAACAACAAAGGACTTAAGAAATACATTTTTCAAACGAAGGAAAACGTCTTGACAGGGGTAAACACATTAGAATAAATATGGCTTTTGACACTCTTATGTTGTGTCAAAAGCCATAAAATAACACAATATATGTCACAACAGGTGTAAATATATCGGCCATGACAGTGTTATGACCATGTTTCCTTTATGTTTTCATTCTACAGGTGTCATTCAGCAGTGGGGCTAGAGGAGTGGCTTTGTGGGATATGGCCCAATAGCAGCAGACCGTGATGCCGGACCATGACAGCGACTCCTTCCTGAGCAGACAGACCAAGAGAAGACGAGTGGACATCGGGGTGAAGAGGACTGTGGGCAGCAACGCTGCCAACGCAGCAGCAGCAGCCACAACAAGCGCCGACATCGCCCATGCCAAAGCAGCAATCTTCGGTGCTATGAACTCTCTCAACTCCCACCGCCATGGCTCCGATGCAGACTCCATGGACTGCTCCATGGTGCAGCCGCACGGCCACGCTGGGGTCGTCACAGCAACCAACAGCGAGTCCAAGTCCAACGTGCTCCGGAAGCTCCTGAAGAGAGCCAACTCGTATGAAGACGCCTTCCCCGGTGCCACTATCATCTCCCAGCTCCTCAAGAACAACATGGCCAAGAACGGAAGAGGAGAGAGAGGGGAGAGAGGAGATAGAGAGGATGTGGGGTTCCCCAGGTCGGGCCTCTCCAGTGGGGGTTCCGAAGCCCCCCAGGAGGACGCCTGCAGTAATTCGTCCCAGGACAGCCCCCAGGAGTGCCTTTCCCCTTTTGGCCATCCCCCGGCTCTGGGCGCCTTTGACCTAGAGCGCCTCAATGACGAGCACCTCCGGGCCAAGCGTGCCCGAGTGGAGAACATCATCCGGGGCATGAGCCACTCACCCGGGGTGGTGGTGCCCACACGCCACCTCGGTGAGCGGGACCACGAACTGGAACAATGTGGACGGGAGAGAGAGCGAGAGATGGACGGTGACAGGGACAGAGAAATGGAGATGAACTGCCCCCCACAGCCGCCCAGCCCCAGGGGAGAGGTGTGCAGCCGGGAGAACAAAAGGAAACAGCGCCTGCCCCAGCAGCAGCAGCAGAGCTTCACCCAGCTGGTGTGCCAGCGTAAAGAGCAGAAGCATGAGGAGCGCAGACAACTGAAGCTGCAGCTGGAGGACATGCAGAAGCAGCTGCGCCAGCTGCAGGAGAAGTTTTTCCAGATCTATGACTCCACCGACAACTCGGAGCATGACCTGGCCCATGACCTAGGCAACATGTCTGAGGACAGCGCTGGGAGGTCTGATGCTGGAGGAGATGACCGGACAGACCGTTCCGACAATGAGATGTCAGACCTGGATCCGGGACACTTCCTGGACCGAGCAAGGGCGTTGCTCCAGGAGCAGGCCCTACTGGCTGAGGGGGACAAGCTCAGGAGAGAGGGGCTGGTCTGGGGAAAAGGTCCTGGTCAGGGCCCCTCCTCCTCCATGCACCATGCAGAGGGCAAGCTGCTGGCTGAGACGTTGAAACAGGAGCTCAACTCGGCAATGAACCAGGTGGTGGACACAGTGGTCAAGGTGTTTGCCAAGCCCCCTCGCCCCACACCACCCCAAGTCTTCCCTCCCCTCCCCATGCCCCCAGAGAGGTTTGGTGTCAACGTCAAGGGCCCCAACTTCCACACAGTCAACCAGCGCCTGCAATGCTTTGGCGACGTCGTCATTCCCAATCCCCTGGAGTCGTTCGGCAGCATACCTGTGCCCGGCGCCAACGACCAGACGGAGGCGCTGCCCCTGGTGGTGAGGAAGACGCAGATGGAGCACCATCACCAATCCTCAGCCGTGGGCGCCCACGGGGGCCATCACCACCCCTCCCTGCACCCCTCCTCCCTCTCTACCTTCAGCCCCCTTCTTTCCGCCACCCCTTTCCCCTTCCTCTCATGGGTTACCCCTTCCAGAGCCCTCTGGGCCCACCCTCCGGCGGTTACCCAGGGAAGGACCGTTCCTCCCCAGACTCCATGGACCTGTCCAGGGAGACCACCAGCCTGCGGACCAAAATGTCATCAGGGCATCATGTGGGGCACCACCACCGGTCTTTCTCTCCGACCAACCCTGGGAGCACTGCAGAGGGGCTCTCCCTGTCCCTCATCAAGTCAGAGTGTGGAGACATGAGCGACATGAACGACATCTCACCATACTCAGGCAGCACCGTATCCTTCACCACACAGAGAGAGGGAGGGAGGTGGGGAGGGAGAGAGAGTTAGAGATGCTATAGAAGGGCTGGTTGTTCCTCTTAGATAGTTTAATATATTGTTATGATGACTATTGCATATTATTGCTAAATCAGCACATTTATTTTATTTTCAGTTCTCTCTAAAACATCCCTTTTTTTATTTGATCATATACCTTTTGCTCTACTAATTGGTTGAAAGCACTCTAGTCACTCTACCATTGTTCAGATAATGTCTCCACGACATTTATAGCCCTGATTCCCATTTGAAACATGACTGAAAGAGACAAACGCTATAGAAAGCTGAAGTTGAGCACAATGGCTCTCTGTACTGATAGTTTAACCCCTGTGTACCTCAATCATGGGCTGCAGATAAAGAGGTAAGGTACCTATGGGAGGATCACAGTCAACCAACTGGGACTGGGCCTAATAGCCTCAACTGATCCGTTCAGTTTGCCCTGTTCTCCTATATAGGCTACCTCCCTATCCCTCTACCATTCAGACCTGTCTTTGCAAAGACCTTTCACTCATGAAGGCTCCGTAGAAGTTATTTTGCGTGATCACTGTCACTGAAAATGTTATATCAATGACACACACGACACACATGTACAGTGTACACTGAGTGTACAAAACATTAAGACCACCTTCCTAATATTGAGTTGCAAGCCCCCCTTTTGCTCTTAGAACCGCCTCAATTTGCCAGGCATGGACTCCACAAGTTGTTGAAAGTGTTCCACAGGGATGCTGGCCCATGTTGACTCCAATGCTTCCGATGGCACACATACACAAGCCATGTCTCCAATGTCTCAAGGCTTAAAATACCTTCTTTAACCTGTCTCCTCCCCTTAATCTACACTGATTGAAGTGGATTTAACAAGTGACATCAATAAGTTATCATTGCTTTCACCTGGATTCACCTGGTCAGTCTATGTCATGGAAAGAGCTGGTGCCCTTAATGCTTTGTACACTCAGTGTATCTATGGTCTAACAGGCTTGGACATGTTTTGGCTGAGATTCGAGAGCATGTTTTTTTCTTTTTTTACTTGACTGTGTCTAAAAGTTAGACATGGCTACTGTATGTTAGTGCTGATCTATGTCTGTGTTATGATCACCTCAGGGCTTGGCCTTTGTTTGTGTGTGTGTGTGTGTGTGTGTGTGTGTGTGTGTGTGTGTGTGTGTGTGTGTATATGGTAGATAGGGTTCACCTGAGGACTCAGTAAAGATGTTTATTTATGGCCACCTGTGTCTTATCATCCCCCATTGTAAAAACAAACAATCGTTGTCGTTTCTTTTCTATTTCTTTCTCGTTTCATAAATATCTGTCAACAGCCCGGGGAGCTTTCAGCAGTTGCTTGGCACCCAAATAATTAAAAAAAAGGTTTCTTTCTCTCCCGCTCCTCCCTTTCTTTTCTTTGAAATGGACGTTAACAGGTGTACGCAGCGAACTGCTTTTCTTTCATAACAGTGATTGTCTTCATTTGTCTTCTGACCAAAAGGGAGGAGCATTTCCCAGAGATCCATAATATCCTCTGCTACACTGTTTCTCCTGATGGGAGGATGAAAAGAGAGGGAGAGGGAGAGTAAAACAATAACTAAAATTGATGTCGGAAGTTTACATACACTTAGGATGGAGGTATTAAAACCACTCCCCAAATTTCTTGTTAACAAACTATAGTTTTGGCAAGTTGGTTAGGACATCTACTTTGTGCACGACACAAGTAATTTTTCCAACAATTGTTTACAGACAGATTATTTCACTTATAATTCAATGTATCACAATTCCAGTGAGTCAGTAGTTTAAATACACTAAGTTGACTGTGTCTTTAAACAGCTTGGAAAATTTCTGAAAATGGTGTCATGGCTTTAGAAGCTTCTGATAGGCTAATTGACATCATTTGATTCAATTGGAGGTGTACCTGTGGATATATTTCAAGGCATACCTTCAAAGTCAGTACCTCCTTGCTTGACATCATGGGGAAATCATGGGGAAATCATAAGAAATCAACCAGACCTCAGAAAAAAAATTATAGACCTCCACAAGTCAGGTTCATCCTTGGGAGCAATTTCCAAACGCCTGAAGGAGCCACATTCATCTGTACAGACAATAGTACGCAAGTATAAACACCATGGGACCACGCAGCTGTCATACTGCCCAGGCAGGAGACGCAGTCTGTTCCCTTAGAGATGAACGTACTTTGGTGCGAAAAGTGCAAATCAATCCCAGAACAACAGTAAAGGACCTTGTGAAGTTGCTGGAGGAAGCAGGTACAAAAGTCTCTATATCCACAGTAAAATGATTCCTATATCGACATAACCTGAAAGGCCTCTCAGCAAGGAAGAAGCCACTGCTCCAAAACCACCATCAAAAAAGATAGACTACGGTTTACAACTGCACATGGGGACAAATATCGTACTTTATGGAGAAATGTCCTCTGGTCTGATGAAACAAAAATAGAACTGTTTGGCCATAATGACCATTGATATGTTTGGAGGAAACAGGGGGATGCTTGCAAACCGAAGAACATCATACCAACCGTGACGCACAGGGGTGGCACCATCATGTTGTGGGGGTGCTTTGCTGCAGTTGGGGCTGGTGCACTTTGCAAAATAGATGACATCATGAGGAAGTAAAATTATGTGGATATATTAAAGCAACACCTCAAGACATCTGTCAGGAAGTTAAAGCTTGGTGGCAAATGGGTCTTCCAAATGGACAATGACCCCAAGCATACTTCTAAAGTTGTGGCAAAATGGCTTAAGGACAACAAGGACAACTTGTGGAAGGCTACCCTAAACGTTTGACCCAAGTTAAACAATTTTAAAGGCAATGCTACCAAATACTAATTGAGTGTATGTAAACTTCTGACCCACTGGGAATGTGATGAAAAAGCTGAAATAAATCATTCTCTCTTCTATTATTCTGACATTTCACATTTTTAAAATTAAGTTGTGATCCTAACTGACCTAAGACATGGAATTTCTACTAGGATTAAATGCCAGGAATTGTGAAAAATGGAGTTTAAATGTAATTGGCTAAGGTGTACGTGAACTTCCGACTTCAACTGTACATACTGTATATGTCAGATGCTTTTATCTCTAATGTGGCATATAATTTTGGGGCATTAATTAACAGATGTACTCCCTTTAATGGGAAGAATAGTTAGAACAACACGGCCATGTGTTACAGGTTTTTAAAATTTCCGCCACATGTTAATTTCACGTCTACAATAACTAAAGACAACAGATTGTCAGACATTTTGTGTTGAAGTTCATCGGCGTTCCGGAGCGTCGCGCAGCAGATGGCTTCCATCAGTTTCCTCATTGTATATTGACCTTACACCTGAAATGAGCAAGTGGAACAGCTATTTTCTCTCTTGACTTGGGAAGAGCTGGGGAGAATGATGATATCTTGTCAGATGTGCTCAGATACCAGTAACCTTGCTGGTACAAGGGCACCAACATGGCTAAATAATAGCTGTGTGTCACCCCAAGTCCAATCACTATTACATTTGCAAGCTGTTAGAGATATTAATTCATCAAGATTCACTGTTGCTTGATATTGAAGCATAGGGAGAGGATCCTGTGTTTGTAGATTTTTGCAACTTCAATTTATTTATACATATAAATGTAATCTATGTAATGATGGGATTGTCGTTCGTTTTGAATTCATCTTGATTTAGAAGCGAGAGCGTGGTAGTCTCATTGGGAAAGCCCAGTCTTATGAGACTAACATGATTGTGTCCTTACAGCAGCAAGTCATCTTGCCAGACTTGAAGAGAACAACCCTCTCCCACTCTGTCCATGCCTCTTTCTCTTCTGTCTTGCTTCCCTCTCTCTCAATTCAATTTTCAATTTAAGGGGCCTTATTGGCATTGGAAACATATGTTTACATTGCCAAAGCAAGTGAAATAGATAATAAACAAAAGTGAAGAAAAAAAACAATAAAACATTTCCAGTAAACATTACACTCACAAAAGTTCCACAGGAATAAACACATTTCAAATCTCTCCCTTGCTCCCTCTGAGAGGCCATGGTATCCCTCGCTCCCTCGCTCGCTCTGAGAGGCCATGGTATCCCTCGCTCCCTCTGAGAGGCCATGGTATCCCTCGCTCCCTCGCTCGCTCTGAGAGGCCATGGTATCCCTCGCTCCCTCACTCGCTCTGAGAGGCCATGGTATCCCTCGCTCGCTCTGAGAGGCCATGGTATCCCTCGCTCGCTCTGAGAGGCCATGGTATCCCTCGCTCTTGGAGCAGATGATGTGGAGAGTGGAGTGCTGCTCTTTTGGCCAGGCCTGTTGGCCAGGCCTGCTAGGGTTCTCCCCATAGGCCAACCCTTCCTCACTATTTTTGGACATAAAAGACTGTAAAAACACCAACAAATAAGCTAAAAGTGATTTTATTTTGGAAATCTGTGATTTGAAATGATTATGTTTTAGACAAATATTATATCTGTTTGGGCTACATGCTGTCAATTTGCAGTCTACAAAGAATTTCTAATTATGTTCTGTCCAATCTGCTTAAGAAAAATTCAGCCCGCGGCTGAATCTAGTTGATGATCCCTGCTTTAGGGCCTAACTGTATGCATGCCAAATACACACCAATCACCAAATGCTTTTGAGAACTTGGGCAGAAAAAGTTAACGTCGATCCAATGAGGCAAAAGGGACGATGTCAAAGTTGAATCCAAGAAGAGAAAAGCTGTGAAATGGAGAGTTGAAAATAAAGAGAAGGGAGGGCCAGAACAGTAATGTTCAGGGAAGATTTTGTGAAGTGGTAAAAGAGGATGATAGCAGTGCCGGCTATGTGTGAGGTGCTATTTGAGAGTCACAAGACAGGGACTTCAAATATGACACGTCAAGGGAACTGTAGGCTTAATAGGCTTACTGTACAGATGGGTTACATTTAATAGCCTAACTGAAATCTGGACACCTACTGTATAATATTAACCCCTGCAAGGTTTAAGCATTTCTTGCAGTAAAATTATACACTAAATGTAAATGTTGACTTGAGAACAGGAGTGGATAAATATGATTTCTTTCTTTCAGCATCTTGAGAGAAAGAATGTGCAGTTAGGGACCATCTGTAAAGGTGCTATATTTATCAGCATCATAGAAACTGATAGTTTTTCAACCACATAAGATATTCATCCAAGCCAAACTTAAATCCTATTAGAAACATGTTGGATTGTTTTCACTGCTTTAAATTTGGTAAAAAGCGGTCAAACTGAAATGCTGCACGAAAAATATATTAAAAACATGTTTTGTATTTTCTCACCGGCCCCTAAACACCTGCTGCGTGAGAGAAGCAGAGATTAAATTCATTCATTCATCGATTTCATCGAGCAAGGGTTTATTTAGTCTTCTAGGGCTTCTAGGGCAGATATGACAGAAGTGAAGCTGTATGTATCTAGTAAGACAAGTTGACTTGCAAATACCCAAACAAAAATTATAAGCAGAAACATATATAAATTAGGCTAAAAAATAAATCCTGCACCTCCTGTCCTAAAAATGTTCCACCGTCTGACTGTACAGCGCATTTACTATCAGCCTATTTGTGGGTTTGGGTATTCTACGAGGAGTCGGAAACGTTCCACATGAATGTTAGTCCATGCTGAAGCGATGTCATCATGCAGTTTCTGTAGATTGGTTGGCGGTACACACATGCTGTGAACAGCCAGTTCTATCTTTTCCCAAAGATGCTCTATTGGGTTGAGGTCTGGTGACTGTGCAGGCCACTCAAATAAACTGAACTTGCTCTCATGTTCCAGGTGATGTATATGTACCTAACAAACTGGCCAGTTGAGTGAGTAGGGCGGTTACGGATGGGTTATTACCAATTGCGGACGGGTGCGGGTGAACAAACAGCTGACCCGCGCATCAAAACAGCTGATGCCTTCCTTGACTGACTGTCATGACACCCCATTATTGAGTGTAGATACATTATACCATGAAAAGTTCCAACCGTAGCTATATAAACATACAATCCAGAAGGAAAAGGTATTATGACATTGTCCTACTTACAGACTTACAGAGTAGCCCTTTATTTGTCGGTTCAAGATATAATAGTTACTAGAGATTGCTTTCCGCTCAACGAGAGAGTGGGTTTACCCTCATCTCTTTTCATTGTCTTAGCCCCAGATTGATATTCGCTGAATTATACAGCCATTAATTCACCATGGAAATGGGTTGGGCCCGTCCGCAGCACAGATGTGTTCCAGGGATGCAGCGCCCATCGCTGGAGAGATTCACTGCCTTGGAGCCCCTCTTCCTCCTCCCAAGGTTTGGCAGCACTAGGAAGGCTGGAGGCTGGGGGACGAGCTTGGGTGTAAATGAAGTTGAAACAACTCTATCGTTCAATGTGCCTTCCCCCATCCACCCCCTGCTTCCTCCTGAGACTTCCCTTGGAAAACCTTAGTCTCTAAAATCTATGACGTGTGTATTTTAAATGAATAAGGTCTACAGCTCTGTTATAGAGAGACAAGGCACTTAAAGACTTCGTCAGAGTTGTCCCTTTAAAACCTTATTTTTATATTAATATGGATCCTGTCTTTGGTTGTCATGTCTTGTCGCCAAGCCATTAGGCTCCTCTCTCATAACCAGTGTTAACTGCTTTCTTTGTCTGTGATATGCAAATTTCATTTTTCCCCCTTCCTTTTTTGGGGTGGAGGTTGGAGGGGGGTATGATGGGGGGAAGAGGGAAAGGCGTTTGCTTACTTTGACTGTGAAATTAGCTCCTTATGTAAAGGCACCAGCTGTGGCGCTGGCCAACGTTTTATTTACCGTGACACGCTCACACCTGATTAAGAGTGGATGCTAATCGCAAGCAAATGGTTTGGCCCTGGGTCACTCACTACTCTCTAACAACTGATTCAAGATCAGCCCTACCCTTCTCCAGTGCTATCACTATCCTAAAATAATGAATGTGAAATGCATAATATTGGTTTGGCCTATATCTATTATAGTCTTCAAGGAAAACAATTAACTGACTAATTATTGTACATTAAGTACATGTTAATTACATGTTATTTATATTAAAGACACATCAACTGAAATAGCAGTGGTTTTAGGTCAAGTTACCCTACCATAACTATATGACTACAAATTGAAAAGCATTGCAAGGTCAGCCATTTTAATTATAATTTTCCATCCCCCCCAAAAATATAAATTTCCTTGACGGCAGACATGTTCAGATTCAGGAGGGTCTTTCCCCCAACCACCTGAAGAAGGCCAAGCTCATGTTCTTCTACGCCCGTTACCCCAGTTCCAACATGCTCAAGATTTTCTTCTCCGACGTCAAGGTGAGCCACACCCCGGGACCCCAACCTTTTATCCCTCACCTTTCCACCTCTATCATCATGAAAAGGAGTAGGATGACGTAGGCCCTAGACGAATGTAGCTCCCTGAAGTAGAAGTTGCCCTTGGGCACTGATCTAAAATCAGATTACCCTCCCAAAATCCTAAACTGAATTATTTACCCAGTGGTTATGGTAAGGATTTGGTGAGTGTAAGCTGATCCTAGATCTGTGCCTAAGGGATAAGTGCTACATGAAGCTCATGAAAACATACTCTGGGCTGGCACTCCTCTCCATAGTTATCTAACTGTGCAGGTGTGTTCATCACCGTCTGTGTGTCTGTCCTTTGTCTTCCCAGCGGAAGTGACTGTCCTTGCCCCCGGTGACAAGTTGTAAGGACAGATCACCATGCCTGGACTTTTCTTCCTTTACTTTTTCTCTGTGTTTTTCTATGCCTGTGCTCTCACCTCAGACTGCAGTTAAAAGTTGAGTGAAGCAATTACTCTTCTCACTTCCCCCGAGATGTTCTTCCGGCATAGTGCTGTACTAATGTGAAGTGCCTGTTGTGTGTCTTACATTGCTTCTGTATGAGGATCTTTTCCCTACTAAGTCATGGCTTTATACAAGGAGAGAGGTGAGGAAGGTGCAATAGGTAATATTTAGAAGCCAGCGGGGGAGCATGGACGTTACAGAATGGCAAAGGAATTGAGAGGGAGCGATAGACATGTTTTTTTTTTTAACCTTTATTTTACTAGGCAAATCAGTTAAGAACAAATTCTTATTTTCCAATGACAGCCTAGTGGGTTAACTGCCTTGTTCAGGGGCAGAATGACAGATTTGTATCTTGTCAGCTCGGGGATTTGAGTCCAATGCTCTAACCACTAGGCTATGCCGCCGCCCCATCATGGGATAGCATGCAGAAAAGGGGTTATCTGAACGGTAGGGACAAGTGAGGGATAGACATTGGGGAGAGGACAGAATAGAGTGCAGAGAAAGAAGAGGGGTTATCTGAGCAGGTGTAAGGGTGGGAACGGAGAAGGAGGGAGTGGGTGAGGGAAATGGTAAGGATGAGCATGAGGTATGTGGGGACAAGGCCAGGGAGTGATCAAACAAAGCACAAGTTGGCTTGTGAACAACGCAACAAGGCTACACAATAGCTGTGCTGGTGTCTTATATGCGGCCAAGTTTTGTTGTTGTTGTTTTTGTTGAGTCCCTCTCGGACCATAAGGAGGGTAAAAACTGTGACCGATAGTTAATGGTATTAAGATTGTAGTGTCTTTGTCTTGGCTAACAGTGGAGGACAATGGAGGAGGCAGAGCTAAGCTAGTGTCCGTATATGGGAATGGGAGCTGCCAGTTCATATACAGTCAATGAACTAAGCAGACCAGACCCAGCTTCAATCGGATTGGTGCCTATGGGAGAGCCACCCCTTAACGAGAACGGAACTGTGACAATTATTTTCAATGGTCAACGGCATGAGTGGGACACCTTCATTCATCCACCATCTTTGGAGACTCTAGTGGCTAACTAATTAGACATGGCTAGCTGATGCAAGGCAAGGAGAGTGGCATTCTTAGACATGTGCTCTAAGAGCTAATAATATCTTGACTAATAAGGTACAAGTTCCCAGTTGTTTTGATCGCGGCATTATTCTTAGACTTAGTTTTTTACATTTTACCTTGATGACCTTAGCCTACGGTATAGGCTTTTTTTTAAATAGCAGAACCCTGCTTAACTGACCGGTTAATGTCTGCTTGAAAGAGCCCGCCAACCTAGCTAAGCTGCTAACGTTAGCCAGCAAGCTAAAGAAGTTTGTCCCAGTTGAGTTTTCCAATGGAGCCCTCTTTGTCTGGAGGGGTAAATGAACAGTTCCCGTGCTGTAGGAGCTGTATCTACTACTCTTTGTTTCAGGACAAACTGAATCACTCAAAGTTCCAATGTGGCAATTGTTTGCTTGCTGAGGATTATAGGCTTGAGGTGGCTTCTTTGATCACACAGGTAGCCAGCCTACAAATAAAACTGGGGTGGAATGTTTACCTTTTCTACGCCAGTGGCTGGACTGCGTTCGCGCATGCTGGATGCATCTCCGTCTTGTCATTAGTCTTTATCCGATTGGCCGGTGTTGCCCGGGGAGATATCTTCTGCATCTCCTCTCCCATCTTATGGCGGAGTGGAAGGAGCACTGCAAGAGGAGCATTGCAATCAATGATGGTCGCATTTCACAAGACTTTAGAAGCGGAAGACAGTGGCCTGCCACAAAGCAGCCTACACTCCCAACGAGAGGCCTGGAGCCGATACAAACAACGAATAGTTTCGCCACGTTGGAGCCTGCACCTTCATCGCTGGGGGTACCTGTGTGTGCTGCCGTCCTGCCTACCCATACTCCTTCCCCTACAATTTCAAAGTCGACGTCGGCAACCTTCCATCCCTGCTCTAGATCGAGGCCTGCACGGAGTGTGTGAAGTGTGAAGTGTTACCAATCCTTAGGAAAGTTATGGAAAATATGGTGTTTGACCAGATACAACACTATTTTACAGTAAATAAATTGATAACAGACTTTCAGCACGCCTATAGAGAAGGACATTCAACAAGCACAGCATTTACACAAATTACTGATGATTGGTTGAGAGAAATGGATGATAAAAAGATTGTCTGGGCTGTTTTGTTAGACTTCAGTGCGGCTTTTGACATTCTCGATTGTAGTCTGCTTCTGTAAAAAAATATGTGTTATGGCTTTACACCTCCTGCTATATTGAGGATAAATTGTTACCTGTCTAACAGAACACAGAGGGTGTTCTTTAATGGAGACTCTCCAAAAGAATCCAGGTAGAATCAGGAACGACTAGCACACAGCTCAGACACTCATGCATACCCCATAAGACATACCAACAGAGGTGTTGGCAGCAGCTAATGGAGATCCATAGTAAATACAAATACTAAATCGAATGAGCGTGGGAAGTGGGTTGGCCCGACAATGGCGTGATGCTGCGCCGTCTTGGCGCTTGTTTACTAGGGATGGTGGAAGAACGTTCTTACTACTGACCTGATAGGTAAATGTTGTGACAGTTGAAACATACTGTGATTGTTGTTTTCGCTGCAACAGTTTAGCATTACGCTATCCTTACACTACACACCATGATGGATTAACTTGTGTGCTTTGACATGGTTCAGTTAGCCATTAGTATTGATCGCCAATTACCAGCTTCTCTGATTTGACAAATGCCCAGACAGGTCATACATAGGTTATTGTTATGGTGTGATGGATGAACAATAGGCTAAACACAATCTTAGCGTTATGTCTGGTTTCCATATTTCAGACGTTACTTGAGAAAATATGAAGTTGATGTGATGTCAGAGATAGTAAATGTCAGTGTTGTTTTAAAATGTTGGGGTCATAAATGAACGCTGAATACACAAACAAGGATGTCCCAAACTGATTCTGTTGTGAATCTTTCTCTCTCTTTCTCTTTCTTTTCATGAAAGCACTTGTTTTGGTCACTCACTGCCCCCACAACCCTCTTTCCCTCTCTCGTTTTCTCTCTCGTTTTCTCTCTCTCTCTCTCTCTCTCTCTCTCTCTCTCTCTCTCTCGCTCTCTCTCTCTCTCTCTCTCTCGCTCTTTCTCTTTCACTTCATCTCTTTATCTCTCCTTCTGTCAGGCCTTTGTGTGTATTCGGCACACTGGCCTCAGTATTTGTACAAGTCGTGCTGTGGAGTGGATGAGGTCAGGAGGTTTTTCCTTTTACATGTCATTCCTTGTCTTTTCTTTTTTTCGCTGATGGTGTGGCATCCTCCCCCCGCACGACGAAAAGCCAGGCGCTGGATTTCAGGACTGGTTTTTGTAGAGTCAGCCAATAGACAACAAGAGATTATCTCCCACAATTCACCCCTGCAAAAACAGGAAGCGGTAGAAAGCCCTGATGACTATGGATGGGCTTTAGGCAGAGAGGGACGGGCCGCTTCTCTTTCTGCTCCTCTTGTTGTTTTTCAAATAGCTTGTTGGTCTGAGGTCATGTGTATGGATTCTTCCTCCTCTCCATTGTTTGGAAGGCAGGGAGCTAGATGGACGCAGAGCAGAGTGTACCTGTTTGTCTGTCCAGAGCAGAGCTGCTGGGTGACTTTGACTTTACTGTCAATGTCATCACAATGTGCAGGAGACACCTTGTTGGTGTGTTTCTCTCCTTTGAGGTCTTGCAGTCTGCTGTATTTGTAATGTCATACTACAACGATCACTGATAATACAGAATGGGGATTTAACATGATTTAACATGACCTAAATTTACTCAGCAGCTCTCTAAAATATTACTGGATAAGATTATGACATGTACAATACATGACTAACAATATGTGGACATCTGCTGGTCGAAAATCTCATTCCAAAATCATGGGTATTAATATGGAGTTGGTCCCCCTTTTGCTGTCCCAACAGCCTCCACTCTTCTAGGAAGGCTTTTCACGAGATGTTGGAACACTGCTGCAGGGACTTGCTTTCATTCAACCACAACAGCATTAGTGAGGTTGGGCACTGATGTTGGGTGATTAGGCCTAGCTAGCAGTCGATGTTCCAATTCATTCCAAAGGTTCGATGGGGTTGAGGTCAGGGCTCTGTGCAGGCCAGTCAAGTTCTACCACTCTGATCTTGACAAACCGTTTCTGTATGGACCTCGCTTTGTGCATGGGGGCATTGTCGTGCTGAAACAGGAAGCAACCTTTCCCAAACTGTTGCCACAAAGTTGGAAGCACAGAATGATCTACAATGTCATTGTATGCTGTAGCGTTAAGATTTCACTTCACTGGAACTAAGGAGCCTAGACCGAACCATGAAAAACAGCCCCAGACCATTATTCATTCTCCATCAAACTTTACAGTTGGCACTATACATTGGAACTTCAGGCAGCCTGGTGGTTAGAGCATTGGGCCAGTAACAGAAAGTTGGCTGTATCGAATCCCTGAGCTGACAAGGTAAAAATCTATCGTTCTGCCCCTGAACAAGGCAGTTAACCCACTGTTCCCCTGTAGGCTGTTTTGTAAATCAGAATTTGTTCTTAACTGACTTGCCTAGTTAAATGAAGGTTCAATTTAAAATAAATTCTGCTGGCATCCGCCAAACCCAGATTTGTCCATCGGTCTGCCAGATGGTAAAGCGTGGTTCAGCACTCCAGAGAACGCATTTTCACTGCTCCAGAGTCCGATGGCGGTGAGCTTTACACCACTCCATTGCACATGATGATCTTAGGCTTGTGCACCCTAATGAACAGTTATTGTGCTGACTTTGCTTCCAGAGGCAGTTTGGAATGATTTTTACCTGCTTCAGGACTCGGCGATCCCATTCTGTGAGCTTGTGTGGCCTACCACTTTGTGACTGAGCCGTTGCTGCTCCTAGACGTTTCCACTTCACAAAAACAGCACTTACAGTTGACCGGGGCAACTCTAGCAGGGCAGAAATTTTACAAACTGACATGTTGGAAAGATGACATCATACGATGGTGCCACGTTGAAAGTCATTGAGCTCTTCAGTAAGGCTTTTCTACTGCCAATGTTTGTCTATGGAGATTGCATGGTTGTGTACTCAATCTTATACCCCTGTCAGCAACTGGTCTTGCTGAAATAGACAAAATCCACTAATTTGAAGTGGTGTCCACATACTTTTGTATGTATAGTGAATGTCCCTGTTGTCTTACAGATAATGAGTAGGATTTTGTTTCGGTGTTGAAAAGAGCTTAATCGTTGGGACTAGAGTGTTTTCCTTCTCTGGCGCTGTGTGCATAGTTTTATGTAGGTTGCATGGTAGGGAAGCGTGTGTTTGTTTTGTTCCTTTATAGTTAACGCTTAAGGTTGACCTTTTGTAGGCTCTCGAGTGTGAGTGTGAGAAATACGCTCTCACCGTTCCTCTCTCGTTCCCCTCTTAGCTAATCACGCCTACACATACAGGCACACACACACACTCCAACAGGCCATGGACATCTCATGTCTCTCTTGGCTCAGATTTAGGAGTCCCGGTGATGTGTTGCTTTGAAATAGTTCCCCCCGACAGAACACTGACGGACCACTGAACACTCTGGTCCCTAGCTGATATCAGGGGATATTTATCCCCCCACAAGCAACTTAATGAAACAAGAATGGGTACCTGATTTGTTGTAGCAACAAAGACTTTTAGTAGACACACATTGAATCTCTCTCTTTCTCTCTCTCTGTATACATGTAACATGTGATTAAACCACATTTCATCCGCGTACAGTAGATATTCCATACAGTAGATTTAACCATGCTTTGTGTCAGATAGATGTTGAGGTATAAAGCCTAGCCTGTATAATGAAAGCCATCCCTGTCCAAAGTGACAAGTCTATCAGTCAGAGGGATGAAGTGACACTAAAGGTCTCCAGTGTGAGTGATGACATCTCTTTCACTGACTTTAATCTCAGTATGCAGCCCTCAATCACACACACACACACACGCACACGCACACGCAAACACGCACGCACGCACGCACACATGCACACACGCACGCACGCACACACACACTCCAACCCATCCAAGAGAGAGTGATGTGTCTGAGTAGTGACGTATCTGTGATAGTGAACTCGCAAATGTATGTGCATGAGTGTGTCTGTCTCAGAGTCTGTGTTGTGGATGTTGGTTCTTGCCTGTGTACAGTAATAGCCCCTGTGTGTGTGTAATTGTAAGAGTCAGTAGTTTGTTTGTTTGACACTTCGATGTCATGAGCCTTGCTTGCTGACAGCTCACGTTCCTATACTGCCCAGGTCTATTGTCCAGCCCTGCAGTTCTCTACACCCCTCTCCCTCCCCCTCCTAACTCTAACCCGCCCGCTGTTCTGCTAACCCTGCACTTTAGGCCTCACCGCTCTGCCCCCCCCCCCCTCGCCTCCCCTCCCCACCCCTCACCCCTCCCCTCCCCACCCCTCACCCCTCCCCTCACCCCCACCCAATCCCTCACCCCCACCCATTCCCCTCCCCACCCGACCATGCCAAACAATGTCAGGCAGACATACTCTTTCAGTCCTCCTTCCATTATGTCACCCACAGACCATTCCAGAAAAGAGTGACCCCTCCTTTCCCCCCCTCCAGTCCCTTTCTCTCTCATACTCTCCCTATCTCATTTTATCTCTCCCTTTTTTGCTCTCTCCTTCTTCTCTGTCCCAGCCCATGCTTAGCTCAAATGAGGCCGTGTGTGAGCCTGCGCTAGTGTGTGTGCATGTGTGTGTGTGTGTCGGCCCGGATCAGATGAGAATGTGTTCTGGAACAATAGCCAGAGCCTAATCTCCATGTCAAAACCGCTCTCCCACCCCAGCGAGTGGTTGCTCAGCATTTAGTAACGTTTTGTCTCCTATTCTAACAGAATCACAAAAAGAGCAGAGAGGAGGGGTGGAGGGTGAGAGTGGGGGAGTTGGTGTAGGGGCGGGGCAGGGATAGGGGGATAGGGGGGTGTACGGCTTTTAGAGGAGGGGGAAGGGCTGAGGAATAAGTTAAAGGATTTTGGGGGCTGAGGGCTGAGGTAAAGGGTTTTGAGGGATGCGTGCATGTGTGCATGTGTGTGCGTATGTGTGTGTGACTGTCCAGGCTGGGGACTGTGCTGGGCCCTGAGGTCCTTATCTCCCTGTCTGGCTGTTTGGACAATGTGTTTTCAGTAGCGAGGCAAAACGGAAGACAGCTCCAGCGCCACTAGGCCTTTAATAGGTTTATGTCCTATTGAATCCATGCAGCCACACAGATCAGATAGCCAGACCTTCTCAGCACTCATCATCTCTCTCTCTATTCCTCTCTCCCTCACTTTTTTTTCCTTTTCCCACTTTATTTTCTTTTCTTGTAGCCTGAGAGGTCTGGAGAAGCAGGGTGCAGTGCAGGGTAAATGGTGAATGGGGTTAAGTACATGTTTGAGCCCCCTGCGGGCAAGGGAGCTTTAGATGATGACTTAATCGTTTTCCTGGTCAATTATGTGTTTGTGGTCGCTCCCCTCCCAGCCCCGGTTATGATAGGGGGAGGTCCGGTCCCTCAGGGAAAAGAGTAACAGACACACACGCTTGCTCTTTTTTTCTCTCTCCTTCTGTCTTACTTTATGTCTCTCTTTATTATCTTCTCTCTCTTAGTCCTGCTGCGGTCTTTCTCTCTCTTGTCTTGTATCTCTCTCTCTCTGTTATCATCCTGCCTCCAGACTCCCTGATGTGATATGAATCCCCCTATGCCCCCTTAACTACGCTCAACATTGATGTCTTCATCACAGAGCCCAGAAAGCCTTAAAACAATTGGTTCTGCACAATAATGTGGCCCTATATACTTTATAATGTCAAATAAAATAATCCAATATTATCAGTGTTGGTATTATCATGATGTCAATTAATTATCCAGGTTAAATAAATAACCATTATTTATTAAATAATTATTTTCATAATTATGATATTTATTATTTAAAATCTCTCTGACCCTTTATCTCTCACAGTTTAACTACCAGGGTTGGGCTCAATTCAGAATTGAATTGAGAATGCCTCCTGAATTCCAATTCAATTCTTGAATTTGAATTGAATTTGATGTAGTAAAAACGATCAGAATCACAATTTCAATTAAAGGAAATATAATTTAATTCAGTTAAACTCATTGAAATTCAAATGCCTCTTCTATTTTATATTAGGTCTAGTCTATACAAATAAACATGTTGTACAATTTTCAGGACAAACTCTTCAATTTAATGATCAAGAAAAACAAAATCTGTATGCAAATATTATCCTAAGTTGTTATATTTCATTAATCACCTACATTTAGTTTAATATGGGGTAAATACTACATTTCCCAGAATGCATTAGTTTAACCTAAAATACATCATTTGAAAATCAAGACAAAATGGCTTCTTGTCACAAAAAGCTTAGAGATGTGATCTGAATAATGTTACTTCCCACCCTCCAATTCACTAACAAGGCTTTGGATGCAAGGACTAGGGGGCCAAATTGCCGTCATTAGCTTAGCTGCATGTTAAGCACACAGCTGAGTTTTAGCTAACATTTTTGGGAACAAGTCTATGCTAAGTGATAGAGCTATTATCCCATATGTTTTAAATTGGTTTACATTTGTATTGTTTGTAACCATGGGGGGCGGGGTTACATTCTCCAAGAATCAATGGGTTTACATTACATCCAAAAAGTACACGTCCACAAAATCTTTGCCCCAATCACAGATTGTGGCTTTAGAACACATAACACAATAAGGTAGCGTCTAATATAACTGCATTGTTTGTCGAGAAAATATAATTGCCTTTCCACACACTAAGGTTAAAAACGTATATGAACATTGTTTCTAAGTGATATGGTCTTTGGTGCTAGATAAAAGTGACATGTTCTTTGGTGTCTGGAAGTGTGACCTGTTAGATTCAATGAAACACTCATGTTCTATGACTGAGTGCAATTTCATTGAATTGCACTGAATTAAATTATATTTCCTGTCACAAACTCAAATTCAATTTCGACATCCTGTGAGGTGTGGCCATTCAATTCAAATATCAACTCATGAGTTGAATTGAGGTTCATTCCAAAATTCTGATTTGATCCCAATCCTGTTAACTTCTATAGTGTGAAAAAATGCATTCTAACAGTATTGTCATATAATCCTTATTATTAAAGCCTCTCTCCTCTCTCTCCTCTCCTGTAGTTTAACCGCTGCATCACATCCCAGCTCATCAAGTGGTTCAGTAACTTCCGGGAGTTCTACTACATCCAGATGGAGAAGTTTGCCCGGCAGGCCATCAACGACGGTGTCACCGGAGTGGAGGAGATGAGCGTCAGCCGTGACTGCGAGCTCTACCGAGCCCTCAACATGCACTACAACAAGGCCAACGACTTTGAGGTAGAACCGCTTTTAGTGCGACACCCATTTACTGCTGTGCGACAATAGCCTCGCCTGAAAACTAATGTGATGCACAGTTTAATAAGGCTAATGTTGTTGAGGTAGGACACCGTTAAGTGCGACACTTATTCAGTACTACTCACTACCTGTCAGCTCACTCAGTATTTTTTGTCCTGAGACCAAACATACAGTATACATACACTACCTGGAAAGGGTGAGTTCCCCTTAGTGGACTAGATAGATTGCTTTGACAATTTAAAACACAATACAATCACACGTGCATGGATTTAAAATCATCAAGGATGAATTGTGGTCCTCTTAAATAAATAGTTAAGAAACTAACAAACATAAACGTAGTAGGTCCATACTTCGGAACATTAGAAAAAGTTTACAATTTAGCCTGGACCCCCTTGTCATTGGCATCAGCCAATTACAATTGTCGATGTCATTGCATGTGATAGAACGTTACATTGGAGCTGGTCTCACCAGATAACCTGGCACACGTTAGGCCTATGGTAACCTCACTAGCTGACAATGATACTTTTGTTCTACTTGGTCTGTCTCAAGTGTAGAGTACCAATATTTCAAGATCCTTGACTAGGCTACTAGCTACTAACGTTAGAAGTTTTCACATACAGGTATATGACAAAATCCCACGTTTTTGCTCATCCGTTCCAGATATACTTTACATGCGCTTTTAAGGAAGAAAATATAAAGTAGGTCTATACAACATTTAAGTTGTCATATACCGTCTTCATCATTGCTTCATTGACAGGCCACATTAACTGTGGGTTTGAGCCCCCCTCGCGTCAAGAATTTTTGTTAAGGAAAACACTGTTCACTGTTGGTCATTGATCCTTGATTAAAATAACCCATATGTGAAAAAGTGGATGAATATTATTATACATATAAAACATTTACTGTAGGTAAAAATGGATGGGCTATTTACCGATAGACTATGTACAGCTGCAGCGATCGGTTAGCTGCTCAGATAGTAGATGTTTGAAGTTGGTGAGGGAGATAAAAGTCTCCAACTTCAGCGATTTTTGCAATTCGTTCCAGTCACAGGCAGGAGAGAACTGGAACGAAAGGCGGCTAAATGAGGTGTTGGCTTTAGGGATGATCAGTGAGATACACCTGCTGGAGCGCGTGCTACGGGTGGGTGTTGCCATCGTGACCAGTGAACTGAGATAAGGCGGAGCTTTACCTAGCATGGACTTGTAGATGACCTGGAGCCAGTGGGTCTGGCGACGAATATGTAGCGAGGGCCAGCTGACTAGAGCATACAGGTCGCAGTGGTGGGTGGTATAAGGTGCTTTAGTGACAAAATGGATGGCACTGTGATAAACTGCATCCAGTTTGCTGAGTAGAGTGTTGGAAGCTATTTTGTAGATGACATCGCCGAAGTCGAGGATCGGTAGGATAGTCAGTTTTACTAGGGTAAGTTTGGCGGCGTGAGTGAAGGAGGCTTTGTTGCGGAATAGAAAGCCGACTCTAGATTTGATTTTCGATTGGAGATGTTTGATATGAGTCTGGAAGGAGAGTTTACAGTCTAGCCAGACACCTAGGTACTTATAGATGTCCACATATTCAAGGTCGGAACCATCCAGGGTGGTGATGCTAGTCAGGCGTGCGGGTGCAGGCAGCGAACGGTTGAAAAGCATGCATTTGGTTTTACTAGCGTTTAAGAGCAGTTGGAGGCCACGGAAGGAGTGTTGTATGGCATTGAAGCTCGTTTGGAGATTAGATAGCACAGTGTCCAAGGACGGGCCGGAGGTATATAGAATGGTGTCGTCTGCGTAGAGGTGGATCAGGGAATCGCCCGCAGCAAGAGCAACATCATTGATATATACAGAGAAAAGAGTCGGCCCGAGAATTGAACCCTGTGGCACCCCCATAGAGACTGCCAGAGGACCGGACAGCATGCCCTCCGATTTGACACACTGAACTCTGTCTGCAAAGTAGTTGGTGAACCAGGCACGGCAGTCATCAGAAAAACCGAGGCTACTGAGTCTGCCGATAAGAATATGGTGATTGACAGAGTCGAAAGCCTTGGCAAGGTCGATGAAGACGGCTGCACAGTACTGTCTTTTATCGATGGCGGTTATGATATCGTTTAGTACCTTGAGCGTGGCTGAGGTGCACCCGTGACCGGCTCGGAAACCAGATTGCACAGCGGAGAAGGTACGGTGGGATTCGAGATGGTCAGTGACCTGTTTGTTGACTTGGCTTTCGAAGACCTTAACATTTAACATTTAAGTCATTTAGCAGACGCTCTTATCCAGAGCGACTTACAAATTGGTGCGTTCACCTTAAGACATCCAGTGGAACAGCCACTTTACAATAGTGCATCTAAATCTTTTAAGGGGGGTGAGAAGGATTACTTTATCCTATCCTAGGTATTCCTGAAAGAGGTGGGGTTTCAGGTGTCTCCGGAAGGTGGTGATTGACTCCGCTGTCCTGGCGTCGTGAGGGAGTTTGTTCCACCATTGGGGGGCCAGAGCAGCGAACAGTTTTGACTGGGCTGCGCGGGAACTGTACTTCCTCAGTGGTAGGGAGGCGAGCAGGCCAGAGGTGGATAAACGCAGTGCCCTTGTTTGGGTGTAGGGCCTGATCAGAGCCTGGAGGTACTGAGGTGCCGTTCCCCTCACAGCTCCGTAGGCAAGCACCATGGTCTTGTAGCGGATGCGAGCTTCAACTGGAAGCCAGTGGAGAGAGCGGAGGAGCGGGGTGACGTGAGAGAACTTGGGAAGGTTGAACACCAGACGGGCTGCGGCGTTCTGGATGAGTTGTAGGGGTTTAATGGCACAGGCAGGGAGCCCAGCCAACAGCGAGTTGCAGTAATCCAGACGGGAGATGACAAGTGCCTGGATTAGGACCTGCGCTGCTTCCTGTGTGAGGCAGGGTCGTACTCTGCGGATGTTGTAGAGCATGAACCTACAAGAACGGGCCACCGCCTTGATGTTAGTTGAGAACGACAGGGTGTTGTCCAGGATCACGCCAAGGTTCTTAGCGCTCTGGGAGGAGGACACAATGGAGTTGTCAACCGTGATGGCGAGATCATACCTTAGATAGGCAGGGCAGGATGGATATAGGTCTGTAACAGGGTCCAGGGTGTCTCCCCCTTTGAAGAGGGGGATGACTGCGGCAGCTTTCCAATACTTGGGGATCTCAGACGATATGAAAGAGAGGTTGAACAGGCTGGTAATAGGGGTTGCGACAATGGCGGCGGATAGTTTCAGAAATAGCTCAAAGTTGGGTGAAAACAATATGAAATGCCCTCACGGTGATAACTTTTTGCAAATCCAATCAGTTTTTCACGTTGATTCAACATCATCACATAGTTTTTGGTGGGTTGAAATAACGTGGAAACAATGTTGATTCAACATATGTTTGCCCAGTGGGAAGGGGCTCTACACTGAGGCGTATGACCAATCAGTCAAACACATTTGATATCAGAACGTGCCGTTGGACTTCTGTTAAGTGCATTTTCATGAACAAGTGTTGGATCACATCCAACTCCGTCAACGATTTGAATGGGCTGTTATGGAATTTGAACCGGATATAATCACGGCCATCTGTGCAGGTTAGGAAAGGGCTACGTCTGCCAGGTTATCTGATGAGAACAGCTAACATAGCTTTAGACCACGTGTAACTACGTCAACGATTTGAATTGACTGATCTGCGTTTTGAGACGGAGGTCCGGGTTAAACTTAAACTTTTGCTAATGTTTGCAAGTATGACCTAGTAGGCCTAGCCTACACAGTAGACCTAGCCTACACAGTAGACCTAGCCTACTAGGCTTACTTGGGTTACACATATAACACGTAACAAAACAAAGGACAGGACTACATTGTCATAGTCTAGAGCAGGCCTCCCTCAGAAGATCAGCAATCACAGGCTCCTAAACTGAGTTAGATGATGGTGATGGAGGTGATGCTAGATGATGGTGATGGAGTTGATTCCAGATGATGGTGTTGGAGTTGGCTTGCTGACCCAGATGTCGCCCTCCCCTCAGCCTCTCTGTAGCCTGGACTTGATAGTCCTCCACAACTAACGTGTAGCACCTACTTGGGTGGTTCCTCTGCGGCTGCTACAGCGCTAACAGCCCAGCACACATCAGTCCAGAACAGTCGTCATCCTCCCTATGAGCTCTCTGCCATTTCAGTAATGCAGTCAGGTTTCATTGATCAAGAAGCACCCAGTGCTGGGATGCATATTTTAAATGCCAAAAAATAGCTAGCTAGCTAGCCAAACCAGACAAGTCAACCTGCCATCAGTCCTGCAACTCCGTGGGTAAAAACATCCAGACACTGTATATCCAATCAACAACTCAATGACTTATCAAAAACAAAAAAAGCGAATTAAAAAACACCCTCTTGTGTTCCCTGAGAGAGAACTACAGTAAGGGTGTTCTAAAGGCTTATGAAACGTGGCAGAACATCAAGTCCAGCACAATATGCCTTCAATGTCAGCTGACAATAGGCCTTTAAAGGTCTGCAGCTGAGAATGGCCTGGAGTAGTGGGTGTGTGTGTTTTGTTGTTGCTGCATTTCCCAGTGTCCTGCTCACCTCGAAGGGTACAGCCGTCCCTCGGACCGGCCGCCGTGCTGGCGAAGCACTTCTCCAGTGTGTGTGTGTGTGCATGTGTGTGTGTTTGTGTGTCACTTTCAGGAGGGAAAATCTCACTGTTGTCAAGGTTAAGCGTCCCACTGTTTTAGCAAAAGGAAGAGGGAGAGAGAGAAAAAAGACGGGCAGAGAGGGAGATGGATAGAAAAGGGAGCGATGTAGGGGGAGAGCGGGGGGAATAGAGAGAATATGAAAAGGGGGAGAAAAGGGGCAGAGAGAGGGAGAAAGAAGGATAAGAGGAGAGAAAGACAACGCTTTGCGGAGAGTGCCCTTGTGGTAGGGGAATTCTGCAGCGCTCACATTTAAAGTGCCTCTCTCTCCCTCTCCTATGTCCGTTATGTGTCTGTTGGGGCTCTTCTTCTCTCCTCACACCCACACCCACACACATACACATAAACACACACACACCTCCCCCATACACTCTTGGCCCACTTTGGGATTTGAACTACTCTAAGAGGAACAGAAGCACTTCCATATGAAGTCATAAGGCCAAAATGTACAGCATAACAGCAACCCAAGTTCCCCAACTCAAATCAGACAAGACAGACCAGGCATTCTTCTCCTGTACCAGGAAACTAGCCTTGGCCTGGGTTAGGGAACTCTCAATTTACATACATGAATGTAGAAATTTGCAAGCAGACAGAGAGAGGGAGAGGGAGAGGGAGAGGGAGAGAGAGGGAGAGAAAGAGATGGTGCAGGTGAATAAGTCTTCTATTGACTGAGGAGCTGGTATGGGGGTGTGGGGGAGGAGGGTGTAGACGTTTTGCATATTAAGGTTTTTCGCGGCAGGTGTCTGGGAGATATAAGAGCTGATTACAGAGGAGCACAAGAAAAATTTGCCCAGCGATGCAAATACACCACGCCGACACAAACGAACTGCCTTGGCCCGTGTGAAGTCTGCCAGTGCATGCGTGTGAGGTTGTTTTGTGTGTGTGTGTGTGTGTGTGTGTGTGTGTGTGTGTGTGTGTGTGTGCCCTGTGAGTCAGAGATGTGAGGTGTAGATAGAAATATACTGGATTTGTATCTAGGATGCCCCCAAGGAGAAGGAAGGGAAGTGATCTATAGAAAAGGGTCTTGGGGGCATCTAGATACACATCCAGTATTTTTCCATCTACACTTCACATCTCTGACTCACAAGACACGCACACACACACAGGTCTGTGCTTTTTCTTGTTTGATGATATTCTGATCTGTCACTGTGCTCCACTAATAAACTCCCGTCTCACTAATACACTCCTGAGCTCTTCTTTTGTAGATATTGTTTCCTCTCCTCTTTCATTTCTCTCCCATCTTTCTTTCTCTCTTCCTTCTGTTGCCTCTCTCCTTGTTGCCTCATTCTTTCATCCCACTTTTTGCATGTCTTCTGCCCCCTCCTTCCCCCGCCCTCCATCCCCTCCTCTCCGCCTGTTCTGTTTTCCCCCCATTAGGAAGTTTTTATGGCATAAATGCCACATTCCTTCTGGCACAGTGAATACCAGCTGTAAATAAAGAGCCTGTGTTAATTACCTGTCCCAGCTCTCTCTCTTGCTATCCTTTTTTCTCAGCTCTTTCTTTCTTCCCCTCTTCTCTCTTCCATATCGCTCTTCTTTTTCGCCCCATCATCAAAATACCCTGTCTAACCCCCGTCCTCCTCCCAGATTTGTTCTAACCGTAAAAGTCCAACTCCCCCATTCATAAGGCAACTGTCCTTTCTATGCTTTCCTGACACCCCAAAACACCATAACAATTTTTCTTCCTCTCTTTCTTTCTCTCTGTCACCCTCTCTTCTATATCTCTCAATTTCCTCTCCCCCTTTCATAAGGCTGAATGGTGGGAGAAAAAGTGTCAGAAATAGAGGCAGATAGAGGGGGGGCGATGAAGATACATTTTTATGATGGCTCAAGGAACGTCTCATATTTCCATAAGAGGGACTAGGCCAAGTTTCCACTATCAGTGCCCCCTCCCTCCCACATCACACACACACACACACACACACACACACACACACACACACACACACACACACACACACACACACACACACACACACACACACACACACACACACACACACACACACACACACACAGGGACACACCCTACAGAGCATTTAAAAGAGGAAGTCCCTATGATCTCTGTATTTAGAGAGTACCAATGACAGCACACACACACACACACTCATCCTCAGGGTATCATGTGTCCACCCTTATCAGCTGCTTCCTCGTTCCTCGTATTGGAAAGACGTCTCACTACTTTTGTCTCTTTTCCTCTTTTGTCTTTCCATCCATCTGTCATCCCTCTGTTTGAATTGATACGGCCCTCCCACGGTTTGTACTCTCTCATAGCCAAGGGGTTTTCTGTTCATCAACGACAAAATCCCCAAATTATAGAAAACTTTATTGTCCGTTCAAGTGAAACTTGGCTTTACCGCTTTCCTCTAAACCGCTCCTTCCTTCTCTTCTCCCTTGTATCCATCCCTATCTCTTCTCCATCTCTCTCTCCTCTCCAGTCCATTAATGGTACCTTAAGAGAGGCTAAGACCAGATGCTGTCTTGAGACCTTGGGACTATAACTATAAGGTTTTATATGAACAAGCATAGTTCTGAGATATTGAGCATGACAGTTTTCAAATTCCAGATCTCAGAAAGGTTTTGTAGTGAATTCTTCTTCCATAACCCATTAAGGTCCTAACCTTTAATGTTACTAAAGTGCAGAGCATTAAAATCCTAAGTAAATTAACTTTTTTAGCGGGATGGAATCTCGATATGGCTCTGAAATGTCAATCTGGGTTTGGTCAGAAGGTTCTATCTAGCAAATAATGTTAAAATTATTTCAATTACAACAGAAACATACAGACGTATAATGATTAAATAAAGAGAAAACCCTTCTTTCTTTCTTTCTTTCTTTCTTTTTTTTTTTCTCCCAATTCCGTGGTATCCAATTGGTAGTTACAGTGTTGTCCCATCGTTGCAACTCCCATCGCTGCAACTGTCCGCTTAAAACTTCTTGTGACTCTCAAACCCGGGTCCGGGAGCGTAATCATCGCCTGATACTAATTAGCATAACGCAACAGACATAAATCTTCCTAGAAAATCTTCCTATTCATGAAAATCACAAGTGAAATATATTGGAACACAGCTTAGCCTTTTGTTAATCACCCTGTCATCTCAGATTTTCAAAATATGCTTTACAGCCAACGCTAGACAAGCATTTGTGTAAGTTTATCATAGACTAGCATAGCATTATGCCTTGCTAGCAGCAGGCAACATTGTCACGAAAATCAGAATAGCAATCAAATTAAATTGTTTACCTTTGATGAACTTCGGATGTTTTCACTCACGAGACTCCCAGGTAGATAGCCAAAGTTCATTTTTTCCCAAAATATTATTTTTGTAGGCGAAATAGCTCCGTTTGTTCTTCACGTTTGGCTGAGAAATCGCCCGGAAATTGCTGTCACCACAAAGCCGAAAAATATTCCAAATTAGCTCCATAATATCGACAGAAAAATGGCAAACTTTGTTTATAATCAATCCTCAAGGTGTTTTTTTAATATCTATTTGATAATATATCCGTCGGGACAATTCGTTTTTCAGTAGGACCGATTGGAGTAATGGCTACCTCTGTATTTTACGCGAGAATCTCTCTCGGAGCCACCATGTGACCACTTACGCAATGTAGCCGCCTACGGCTATTCTTCAACATAAATGCGTAAAACTACGTCACAATGCCATAGACACCTTGGGGAATGCGTAGAAAGCGTAAGCTCGTTGATGGCACGTTCACAGCTCAATAGGGACTCATTGGAATGCAGCACTTTCAAAATCTGGGGCACTTCCGGATTGGATTTTTCTCAGGCTTTCGCCTGCAACATCGGTTCTGTTATACTCACAGACAATATCTTTACAGTTTTGGAAACGTTAGAGTGTTTCCTATCCAAAGATGTCAATTATATGCATATTCTAGCATCTTGTCCTGACAAAATATCCTGTTTAAAACGGGAACATTTGTTTTCCAAAAATGAAAATACTGCTCCTAGAGTCGCAACAGGTTTAACCCAAAAGCCAGCCGCACCAATGTGTTGGAGCAAACACCGTACACCTGGCGACCGTGTACTGCCATAGGAGTTGCTAGAGCGCAATGGGACAAGAGCATCCCTGCTGGCCAAGCCCTCCCCTAGCCCGCTGCCCCATGGGTCTCCCAGTCGCGGCCGGCTGCGACAGAGCCTGGACTCGAACCAGGATCTCTAGTGGCACAGCTACTGCACCACTCGGGAGCCCCCCCTTCCTTCTTTCTAGTCTCATCATCAACTTTATTACAGTTTTTTACAATCACTTTGGCACTAATTTCAGAACCTAGTGGTCATTTTTCAAAACTCTAGACACAAAACTCAAAACGGTCATCACTTGTAACACAGGCTGTTCAAAGTTCAAAACATTGCATTGTGCATTCATAACTTTAAAGAAACCTTGCACTTACAGAATCATTGGTTCAAATAACTCATTTATCATGAAATACCATAGTAACATTAATTTAGATCACCCACACACAAGATACCGATAGTTTCACTGTGTAGTTGTTCATACAATCATTAAATATTGTAGTACAAAATATGTGATACATGTTTCAATATGCTACTACATGTAAATACATCACTGTAAAATGACTAGTAGAGAGAATATTACAGACACTGGAATCATTGAACAAAATCTGACATTTATTGATAAAATACAATAAAATCACAACATAGGTTTCTTTGAATCAAAGCAAAAATAATTAGCTACCAAAAAAGAAAAAGATTACAGTAAAATATCAACTGCAGTGTTCCTCACCTTGCTTACTGTAAAAAGCCAAACAAAGGGTTGATTACTGTACTTCTATATTTCCCTCAACCCTGTCTTGTGGATTTGGCCATAGGTTCTCATCCACATCACAATGGATGTTTTCATTCGCCAAACATCTTGGGAAGAATCTTCGGGCATGGCGAATCCAGGCCTGACACTGGTGTGCCGTGATGTCATTGCATGCGTCATCCATGGCCTGGAGAAGGGCGGCTTGTTCGTGAGGGCGCCTATCATGTACCTTCCACCTCCATGTGGAGAAAAATTCCTCAATCGGATTAAGGACAGGAGAGTATGGAGTTAAGTACAGGGTGGTAAATTGTGGTTGGAGCCTGACATTATCCCACACAATGACATAGGTCATGCTATCAGCTCTACAGACCTGATTTAGCTCAAGGAAAGTTACATTCGAACAGCGAATCATGTGGCTGCCTGCAACTCAATATATAGAGTATATAGAGTAGAGAGTTTTAGACGTTGTTCGACCAAACATTAGAACAGGCAAGATGAGTAATCTAAGCCAGTTTGACCGTGGTATGATTGTTGATGCCACACATGGTGATTCTAGCATCTCAGAAACATCTGCCCTCCTGGGACTTTTACACACTACAGTCTCTAGAGTTTACAGAGAATGGTGCGATAAACAAAACACATTCAGTGAGCGGCATTTCTGTGGGCAAAAACACCTTGTTAATGAGAGAGGTCAGAGGAGATTGTCCAGACTCATTCAAGCTAACAGAAAGGCCACAAATGCTCAAATAACAGCTGTTTAAAACAGTGGTGTGCAGAAGGGCATCTCTTAACGTACAACACCATGAATAATTCAGGCTGTTGTGGTGGCAAAAGGGGGTCCTACCCAGTACTAGATAGGTATACCTAATAAAGTGGCCAATGAGTGTACAATAATGTCAAATCTGAAAACATTGTCTGGAAAAGTGGTACATGGGACCATAGAAACAGTGTCTGATAAAGAATGATAATGAAATATTACATCCATAGATAATATAGTCCAATTGGTTCATGTTCCATGGTAATTGGTGTCAATGGACCTCGTTATCCTGAAACTTTCATGATCTAAACATGGAATATTGTTTGTCAGTTTCCATAAAACTATGCATTAAGAGTAATGCAACAGTACCTTATCATTTTGAGCAGTTGTATCAATTGATATTTAGATCATTGTAATGAAATGAATAGACAGTCATCTCAGATGTAATGTGTGAATTGCATTTTGAAATGGTAATACTTTGATGTTAAGTTGTGTCATTTTGAACAGGTGATTTTAGTTCAAAGTTTTAGTTCAAAGTTCAATGATCTTAGCTTTATGTGTATTGTATCCAAGCAATTGGAAAAAGTGTTAGTTTTGAAAAATGTGCATTTTGATCATTGGTTTTGAGTTTTGTGTCTAGAGTTTTGAAAAATGACATCAAGGTTCCAAAATTAGTGACAAAGTGATTGTAAAAAACTGTAATACATCTTCATCTCACATCTCGCAATAGTTCCCTAACATGACAATACGCTATATCCGTGCTAAAGCTTAGCTCTGGATGAGTAAACTGATATACTGGTCTGGTCTCTGACACCCAAAGTCAATAAATGACTTGCTAGTCGTCAATACAATGTGGTAAGTTTATAATTTTTGTGAATACCCCTTCGATGGAGGTTTTCATATTGACTCAAAACAAGACAAAATGCCTCTCCTAAGGCACCTGTATTTATTTGTTTCTACTATAAAGAGCATTCTTCTGAAAAAGTGGTGTATTTTAAAAGAGGACCAGAACCTATGACATGAATAATCAAAGACTTGGGACTGTAAGGTTCTATCTGCAAAATGTAGTTTTGAGATTATGAGTATTTTTCAAGTCCCAGATGTCAGAAATGTTTTGTGATGCCTTCCTCTTTCATGACTCAAAAATGATTTCACCTTACATACAATTATTTTGGATTGACAACCCAGCATTGTGCGATTGGATTGCAGATGGAATCTTTTAGCACCAAGTTAAAAGGTGTTTGCACAGATTTTTTTATATTTTTTAAATCTTACATTTACTCAAAAAATCTCACATGTAAAGGACCACATAAATAGCACTCTATGTGAATAACACATTTTTGACGAACATGTCAGATTTATAGTCCCAAGGTCAGGGTCTCTCCAACTGCCGTGCCCCATAGCACTGCTTAAGCTTCACATTTCCTTCCCCTTTGCTCCCTCACTCTCCTCCCTCACTCTCCTCCTCCCTCACATTTGCTCTTTTCCAAGAGGGTAATGTCTGTCCTCTTCCCTTCTGTCTGTCTCATTCTCTCATTCCTCTCTGGTACACAGCGGGTGTGTTTGGTGTGGTGTGGTGTGGTGTGTTTGTGTGTGTGTGTGGGTCATATCACTGACCTGCATTTAACTCTGGGGGGTGTGGGGTTGAAAGGTCATGTCCAGTGGACACAGAGCAGACACACACAGGTGTAGTGTTTTCAATAAAAGCCTTACGTGTGTGTGTGTGTGTGTCTGCGTGCGTGCGTGCGTGCGTGCGTGCGTGTGTGGGTGTGGGTGTGTGCGTGCGTGCGTGTCTGTGTGTGTGTGTGTGTTTGTGCGTGTGTGAAAAAGAAATAGACAGATACAAAGAGAGATAGATTTGACATGTTTCTGGCATACATACTGTAGTGTCTAATAGAGAACAGTAATGATGACCTGAGGAGAGCAAGGAGGATCAGCCTGTAAGGCTCACATTCATTTACATCTTCATTATCCTGGTTTTACAATGTGTTATTGTAACTGGCACTGTAGGTTGCTGTGAGAGTGTGTGAAAAAAATGGTTTTAGCTGTTAACCTTGCAGACTTTAGTTTAAGGCACCAAAACAGTATTAGCAATCTCTGTGTTATTAGCCTCTAGTAGAAAGGGGAAAGAAAGAGGGTAAATAATGAAGGAGAGAAGAGAGCTGCAGGTCACTCTTCACTGAGTGTCCTGCAGCTTTAAGGCCTCTGTTTGAAAAATATGGCAGGTCCCGTCTTTAGTGTGCATGTGACCGTGTGTGTATGTTTGAGTGCTTATTAAGTGAGCAGAACTGTGCTTGAAGCCTGGAGCACCAGGGATGGGGTAGACTTACTTAATGGGACCTCCTTGTGGTCTGACTTCTCTTGTCTTTTTACATTTTTAAATGTATTTATTTTTTGCATTTTTTGTTGTTGCTTTGCTCTGACTTCTCTTGTCTCTCATACACACACACACATACTATATCTCTCCTACACACTTCATATTCCATAGCCATATACTAAATGAGAATAACTGCATACTCCACTCCATTTGATCCTCTACCCCCCCCCTCCCAACCTTCTGTCCCTGGTCACCTTGTGAGGGGCAGCCTGCCTTGTGGCACAGCTGCTGATTATGTCATTATTCCTGGACGTTTTCGGTGTGTGTGTGTGACTAATGAAGCATGGCAAAGGGACCAATGCCAGAATAACCAGGGTATGCATCAGAGCTGCAGATGTGACAAAGACCCTCCCTTTCACACACACACACACACACACACACACACACACACACACACACACGTCCCATTTCCCAGTCAAATGATTGCCAACTCAATACCTCCTCCAATCTGCAACATTATTCCCTTTCTCTTTCTTTCTCATCCACCCTTCTTCCTTTCTCCCTAATTCCCCTCCTCTCTGCTCCTTACTGCCCCCATCTTTGTCAACCCGCCCACCCACACGCTCCTTCGCCCTGGCTCTTCTATTCTTCCAATCTCTCCTCCTCCCCTCCCTCCATTCTCTTCCTCACCAGATGTCCCTGTCCTATCTTCCAGATTCCCTCTTTATTTCCGCCTCCTGGTCTCTCTCTGGGAGCTTGCCTGGCTTACTGATATAAGAGGCCCCAACACACCACTCCCTGACCCCCATTTAGATCACCGGCTGGGTCTCTGCTGGGTTGGGGAGCATATCAAATAGATCATGAAATGTGTGCTGTGTGTTTCAGTCAGAGAGTATTGTGCCTTTTGCTCATCTTAATAGACAATGCTAGCACAAAAGCTAGAGTTGCATTTCACTCCTGTATTGCAGTATTGGTTGTGTTCCTTGAATTTTGCAGTTGTGCAAAGTAGATGACAACATACATGAAGAGGTCTTTCATGATGGACAGGTCTCTCTGACTATATTACTACCCATCTGGAGAGAGTTAATGAGGAGGGGAGGGGATAAGAGGGATATGATTGCGGGGAATGGGGGGGGATGAGGGATGAGGGAAAGCAACGTCTTCGACACTGTCCTGTCCTTCACTCCCTGCCTGTGGTACACCTTGAGAAACACACAGATGACGCTAGCCCAGTGTTTTCTCCTACGAGGAAAAGCACACGATGCAGCAGCCAAATGCAGGAAGGCAGCAGCCCCTAAAGGCTTCAGCTAAGGCCCCAAGGCCACCTCCACCCTACCACTATCAGTACTACAAGGAACGTATTTACACAGCTTTCAGGTTGGTTTCCCCTTCTCCTCTCTTTCCTTTTCTTTCTTTTCCTTTCATTTAATGTCCTTCTCTCCTCTCCTCTTGGACTCTTCAGCCATGGCATTGTCTTATCAGCTAAAGTGGGGTGGCGGGAGACAGACAGGGAGGAAGGGGGAGGAATGGGCATTGGTTCTGTTTGCCCAAATTGACAGTGCAGTCCAAGAGTTTATCAAAGCCGTTGCAGATTATTGATTGATGTTTTGCTCAACAAAGATCTTATATTTTCTCAAAGTTACGATTCTGTTTCCCTGCTGAACAGTTTCCAACATCAATCATTCAGAATTTGAAGCTGGTAAAATGTTGAAAGAAATTGTGTTACGTTGTTAGAGCTCAACCTCCACAGAATTCCGTGTATAGTAAAATCAGCCAGAGCCCTCAGCCAGAGCGAAAGACATGGGAAGCGTTCCTACTCCCAGGCCGGGTGCAGGTTAGGAATTACAGTGGTTTGCGAAAGTATTCACCCCTCTTGGCATTTTTCCTATTTTTTTGCCTTACAACCTGGAATTAAAATAGATTTTTGGGGGTTTGTATCATTTGATTTACACAACATGCCTACCACTTTGATGATGCTAAATATGTTTTATTGTGAATCAAACAAGAAATAAGACAACAAAACAGAAAACTTGAGAGTGCATAACTATTCACTCCCCCAAAGTAAATACTTTATAGAGTATCCTTTTGCATCAATTACAGCTGATAGTCTCTTGGGGTATGTCTCTATAAGCTTGGCACAACTTTCCACTGGGATTTTTGCCCATTCTTCAAGGCAAAACTGCTCCAGCTCCTTCAAGTTGGATGGGTTCCACTGGTGTACAGCAATCTTTAAGTCATACCACAGATTCTCAATTGGATTGAGGACAGGGCTTTGACTAGGCCATTCCAAGACATGTAAAGGTTTCCCCTTCAACCACTCGAGTGTTGCTTTAGCAGTATGCTTAGGGTCATTGTCCTGCTGGAGGTGAACCTCCATCCCAGTCCCAAATCTCTGGAAGACTGAAACAGGTTTCCCTCAAGAATATCCCTGTATTCAGCACCATCCATCATTCCTTAAATTCTAACCAGTTTCCGAGTCCCTGCCGATGAAAAACATCCCCACAGCATGATGCTGCCACCACCATGCTTTACTGTGGGGATGTTGTTCTCGGGGTGATGAGAGGTGTTGGTTCTGTACCAGACATAGTGTTTTCCTTGATGGCAAAAATCTCTATTTTAGTCTCATCTGACCAGAGCATTTCTGCCATATGTTTGGGGAGTCTCCCACATGCCTTTTGGCGAACACCAAACATGTTTGCTTATTTTTAAATTTAAACAATAGCTTTGTTATGGCCATTCTTCTGTAAAGCCCAGTTCTGTGGAGTGTGTGGCTTAAAGTGGTTCCATGGACAGATACTCCAATCTCCCCTGTGGAGCTTTGCAGCTCCTTCAGGGTTATCTTTGGTCTCTTTGATGCCTCTCTGATTAATGCCCTCCTTGCCTTGTCCGTGAGTTTTGTGGGCAGCCCTCTCTTGGCAGGTTTGTTGTGGTGCCATATTCTTTCCATTTTTTATAATGATTTAATGGTGCTCCCTGGGATGTTCAAAGTTTCTGATATTTTTTATAACTCAACCCTGATCTGTACTTCTCCACAACGGACTTGTTTGACGAGCTCCTTGGTCTTCATAGTGCTGCATGCTTTGTTGGTGCCCCTTGCTTCGTGGTGTTGCAGACTCTGGGGCCTTTCAGAAGAGGTGTATATATACTGAGATCATGTGACACTTATATTGCACACAGGTGGACTTTATTTCACGAATTATGTGACTTCTGAAGGTAATTGGTTGCATCAGATCTTATTTAGGGTCTTCATAGCAAAGGGGGTGAATACATACAGTGGGGAGAACAAGTATTTGATACACTGCCAATTTGGCAGGTTTTCCTACTTACAAAGCATGTAGAGGTCTGTAATTTTTTATCATAGGTACACTTCAACTGTGAGAGACGGAATCTAAAACAAAAATCCAGAAAATCACTATGCTTGATTTTTAAGTAATTTATTTGCATTTTATTGCATGACATAAGTATTTGATATATCAGAAAAGCAGAACTTAATATTTGGTACAGAAACCTTTTTTTTGCAATTACAGAGATCATACGGTTCCTGTAGTTCTTGACCAGGTTTGCACACACTGCAGCAGGGATTTTGGCCCACTCCTCCATACAGACCTTCTCCAGATCCTTCAGGTTTCGGGGCTGTCGCTGGGCAATACTGACTTTCAGCTCCATCCAAAGATTTTCTATTGGGTTCAGGTCTGGAGACTGGCTAGGCCACTCCAGGATCTTGAGATGCTTCTTACGGAGCCACTCCTTAGTTGCCCTGGCTGTGTGTTTCGAGTCGTTGTCATACTGGAAGACCCAGCCACGACCCATCTTCAATGCTCTTACTGAGGGAAGGAGGTTGTTGGCCAAGATTTCACGATACATGGCCACATCCATCCTCCCCTCAATACGGTGCAGTCGTCCTGTCCCCTTTGCAGAAAAGCATCCCCAAAGAATGATGTTTCCCCCTCCAAGCTTCACGGTTGGGATGGTGTTCTTGGGGTTGTACTCATCCTTCTTCTTCCTCCAAACACGGCGAGTGGAGTTTAGACCAAAAAGCTCTATTTTTGTCTCATCAGACCACATGACCTTCTCCCATTCCTCCTCTGGATCATCCAGATGGTCATTGGCAAACTTCAGACGGGCCTGGACATGTGCTGGCTTGAGCAGGGGGACCTTGCGTGCGTTGCAGGATTTTAATCCATGACGGCGTAGTGTGTTACTAATGGTTTTCTTTGAGACTGTGGTCCCAGCTCTCTTCAGGTCATTGACGAGGTCCTGCCGTATAGTTCTGGGCTGATCCCTCACCTTCCTAATGATCATTGATGCCCCACGATGTGAGATCTTGCATGGAGCCCCAGACCTAGGGAGATTGACCGTCATCTTGAACTTCTTCCATTTTCTAATCATTCTCACCAAGCTGCTTGCCTATTGTCCTGTAGCCCATCCCAGCTATGTGCAGGTCTACAATTTTTACCCCTGATGTCCTTACACAGCTCTCTGGTCTTGGCCATTGTGGAGAGGTTGGAGTCTGTTTGATTGAGTGTGTGGACAGGTGTCTTTTATACAGATAACGAGTTCAAACAGGTGCAGTTAATACAGGTAATGAGTGGAGAACAGGAGGGCTTCTTAACTTCTTGCGTCGAGCCAACCCGGATCCGGGATCATGACTACAGCCTCAAGCTCATTACCATAACGCAACGTTAACTATTCATGAAAATCGCAAATGAAATGAAATCAATATGCTAGCTCTCATGCTTAGCCTTTTGTTAACAACACTGTCATCTCAGATTTTCAAAAATATGCTTCTCTACCATAGCAAAACTAGCATTTAGCATTTAGCGTTAGCATTTAAGCATTAGCATTTAGCGTTAGCATCACCAGGCAACATTTTCACAAAAACCAGCAAAAACATTCAATAAATCATTTACCTTTGAAGAACTTCGGATGTTTTCAATGAGGAGACTCTCAGTTAGATAGCAAATGTTCAGTTTTCCTGAAAGATTATTTGTGCAGGAGAAATCGGTCCGTTTTCTGCGTCATGTTTGGCTACCAAAAAAAAACGAAAATTCAGTTATAAAAACGCGGAACTTTTTCCAAAATAACTCCATAATATCGACTGAAACATGGCAAACGTTGTTTAGAATCAATCCTCAAGGTGTTTTTCTACATATCTCTTCAACAATGTATCGTTCCTGGAAGTGTGCTTCTCCCTCTGTATCGCATGGTAAAATGAGTGCCACTGACAATTGCGCACCAATTTAGACAAATGTAGTCTCTTATGGCCAATCTTCCAATGATATGCCTACAAATACGTCACAATGCTGCAGACATCTTGGACGAACGGCAGAGAGCATAAGCTCGTTCACGGCACATTCACAGCCATATAAGGAGACGATAGTAAAACAGAGCTTCAAAAATTCAGCTCATTTCCTGTTTGAGGTCTCATCTTGGTTTCGCCTGTAGCATGAGTTCTGGGGCACTCACAGATAATATCTTTGCAGTTTTGAAAACGTCAGAGTGTTTTCTTTCCAAAGCTGCCAATTATATGCATAGTCGAGCATCTTTTCGTGACAAAATATTGCGCTTAAAACGGGCACGTTTTTTTAATCCAATAATGACATAGCGCCCCCATAGGTTGAAGAGGTTAAAGAAAACTAACAGGTCTGTGAGAGCCGGAATTCTTACTGGTTGGTAGGTGATCAAATACTTATGTCATGCAATAAAATGCAAATGAATTACTTAAAAATCATACAATGTGATTTTCTGGATTTTTGTTTTAGATTCCGTCTCTTACAGTTGAAGTGTACCTATGATACAAATTTGACCTTTACATGCTTTGTAAGTAGGAAAACCTGCAAAATCGGCAGTGTATCAAATACTTGTTCTCGCCACTGTATGCACACACCAATTTTTTAAATTTCAATTCAGCAATATACAATATTTTGTGTATGTCCATTACATGTCAAAATTCATTTAAATGACAGGTTGTAATGCAACAAAATAGGAAAAACACCAAGGAGGATGAATACTTTTACGAAGGCACTGTAACCCAGGGGAACTCAGAGCATGTGGGCTCTGTGTGTGGTGTGCTTCTTTCAAGGCTTGCCCAGCACACACAGTGCTTATCTTCTAGGTTCTCTTTTTGTTTGTCCAGCGCTGAGCAAATAGAAGGTGCAATACATCTCCTGACAGTTCCCAAAGGCAGGCATAAAACACGCTGGCCAAACAAACACTATACCCTGAGTCACCTAGAGGAGCTTTCTCAGGCTTTGCAGAACATAGATTCCCACCCCTTGAACAGTAGTGGATTTAGGCCCCCTGGCTGGCTACCTTTCTGCTGTTGATTTAAGCAGTCTTAAGACAGTCTGGATGATGTTGTGTGAATATCCCCCAGCAAGCAGTCTAGGAGCTGCCATTGTCCTCTGCCATATTTTATTACCCCATCAGAAAAAGAGGAAATCCGATTCCCCCTTTCTGCAAGAGAGCTTATCCTGCTGTCTCAAAGCAAGCTGTCATGAGAGAGAGAGAAGGGGAAAGAGAGACAGAGGGAGAGAGAATGAGAGAGAGAATGAGAGAGGAAGGGGTGAGTAGGGGAGACAGAGGATGAATGAGAGTGATTAAATGCCTCATCTGTGCCGCTTGTCCATGGAACCCCCTCGTTTTCTCGTTTCACCCCCCCATCCTCAGTAGGGGGATGATAGGTCCACTTCTCCTTCATCAATATTTACTACCCTAACAGCAGGACTTGGGTTGGGCCATGGAGGGGGAGACGTTGAGGGTGAGCGACATGCGTGTTGTGAGAGGGTACACAGCGGGATGAATGAATGCTGGGTAAAATATTACAACTTTTATTGTCGCCAAACAACACTCTGGCGCTTTTTTTGTCCTTCCTTTCTCTGGCTCCCCCTCTCTCCTATTCTCCTACTCTCCTCCTCTCATATTGTGTTATACTGGGCAAGAGCAGTATAATATCACTTTCCATGAAAGCTCTTGTTTTGGACACTCTCTCACTGCCCCCCCCCCCATTCTGCTATCACCAACGCCTCTGGAACAAAGGTCCAACAGCTGACCCAAGGAAGGAGGGAGGACGGAGTGGGGGACACAACAGTTAGAGCTCTCTGCTGGCCACGACAAGCAGGCAGCTTGTAAGCACACACACACACACACACACACACACACACACACACACACACACACACACACACACACACACACACACACACACACACACACACACACACACACACACACACACACACACACACACACACACACACACACAGACAAAGGGCTCAGAGACAAGAATAACTCTCTCTCTCTCTCTTGCTCCTGCCGCTCTCTCTCTCTGTCTCTCTCTCTCTCTCTCTCTCTCTCTCTCTCAGTCAAGAGGATCTGAAATACCAATACCCTTTTCTGCTTGACATTGCCTTCTCCTTGCAGTCAGCATTTTGCTGTCCTTATATAGTCAAAACGTCAGGAGAAATTCCCTGTAGGAATATTCTTAGTAATGCGGCACTCCCTGCGTCTCGTACTGCACTGGACCGCTGCCTGCCTGTTTGCCTGCCTACCAGTCTGGTGTCTATAGGGGACACAGTCACAGTCTCCTGCCATCCAGTTTATTGTGTCACTGTGTTTCACAGGTGACACCGGGCCAAACACTGATTTTTATTTAATTTTTTATTGTGTCGTAAAAGTGTTATCCATCAGTAAGATATGGTGTTTTGTACAGTAGGTTGTATTGACTGCTGTTATCCCTAGATGGCACACATTTGCTGAATCTGCACACATATATTCACGCGCTGTATTATTTCTCACTCTTTTCTCACACGTACACTTTCTTATTCACGACTCACCTTGTCACACAAAGAACAGTGGACATACACACATTCCTGCACACACACAAACACACACACACACACTCCATTCATCACACTGAGGGTGGTGTTTGGTTGTCCCGTGCCTGTGTGTGTTGTGTGTGTGTGTGTCTGTATGTGTGGGTGTCTGTGTGTTCCGGTGGCCACTAACCTTGCTGTGTCCTGACGCTCCTGATGAGTATCTGCAGGACACAGGAGTAGAGGAGCGGAGTGCTCACTGTCAGGCGTTTGGGTAAGCTGCCAGGTGTGTGTGTGTCTGCCCGCATGTCTGCCTGTGTGTGTGTATGTATGTGTGTGTGTGTTAACATGTGTGTGTGTGTGTGTGGCTGCAGAGCGAGGCAGGCAGAGAGACAGTCAGCATTAACCAAGCAGGTAACCCCTGAATCCTGCATTGCTTTGGGGCTTTGAGTGAAGGAGAGAGGTTCAGCCAAATAAACCAGGGCTGTGTGTGTGTGCATGTGTGTCTGTGTGTGCGTGCATATATGCGTACACGCTCGTGTGTGTGTGCATGTGTGTCTCTCTCTCACAGTGTGAGGTGTGTCATCTACTTGGTTAAATCAGGTGTGTGTGTGTATGTGTGTGGACGTGCATGTGTGTGTGCTCCTTAACATGTGTATGTGTGCTGGCGTGGGGTAAGGTGTCACAGATTTTCCAGGTTCTATGGTGTTAGTGAGCTTTGCTGTCATGGACACTAAAGAGCCTGTGTGTCTGTGTGTTCCCAAAGCATTTAGTACTACTTCCTCTTTTCAGGCTGTTGTGTGGGGTCATATTTACAGTACACTCATAAAGACGTCTTTCTGAAGCTGGGGAGCGGAGGGGGGAGGAGGAGGGTGGGATATAAACCTGAGAATTTGCAAGAAATAAGCCATTATAAGTCACAACACAAGTGTACTGTATATATCAATTGATTTTTTTTTAGGAAGTAGCGACTAAAGAGACAGGTGATACACAATGTTACAGAACACCACAGGGCTTCTCAATACAGCCACGAACTCAACCCTTTATTGTTGTGATAACGGTGTGTTACTGTAAACGATACAATACATGATATACAATACATTTTGATACGTTTTAATAATAGTATTACTAATGGAAGGTCTCTGATATTATAATATATTATTAGGTATTATATACTTAAGCAATAAGGCTTGAGGGGGTGTGGTATATGGACAATATTCCACGGCTAAGGACTGTTCTTATGCTCGACGCAACACAGTGCCTGGGTACAGCCCTACAGCCCTTGGCTGTATATTGGCCATATACCACAAAACCCAGAGGTGCCTTATTGCTATTATAAACTGGCTACTAACATAATTAGAACAGTAAAAATGAATATTTTTCCATACCGGTGGTATATGGTCTCATATCCCACGGCTTTCAGCCAAACAGCATTCAGGGCTGGAACCACACAGTTTAGAAATATAAGTTTATATATATATATAGTGTTACAGTTCATACATACATTCAATGTATGTGGCAGTCATCAGACCCACAACTATGGTGTTGCTATCACCATGCTCCAACTAACCATGCCATCAGGAGAACCTGAACTAACACCCCCTGTCTTCTGTCTGTGTTGGTGCAGGTTCCAGAGCTGTTCCTGGAGGTGGCTACAATTACGCTGCGTGAGTTCTTCAACGCCATTGTGGCAGGAAAAGACGTGGACCCATCCTGGAAGAAGGCCATCTACAAGGTGATCTGCAAGCTGGACAGCGAGGTGCCCGAGGTCTTTAAGTCGCCCAACTGTCTCCAGGAGCTCTTACACGAGTAACCTATCATGACCTGCCTTCAACCCCCCCCCACCCCCTGCCCAACACTTTTTTATGCTTTTGATGTTTTTATTTATTTATTTATTTTTATCTGATTTTCTTGCTTTTTTGAATGTATGAAGTATGAAGTTGCATTCCTCCCAATCTGAGGCCTACTGGGCTGTCCAAGTTATCTAGCTATTGTGTTGTTGTTATTATTATTATTATTATTATTATTATTATTATTTCATCATGACTATGATTATTATTTTTTTTTTTTTGTAAATGATTCTATCTGAAGATACTTTTATCCTATTGTGAGCAAGGGTGTCAAACTCATTTGATTGAAGGCCTATTGCCTGTTTTCTTTCATTTAAGCCCTAGACAACCAGTTGTGGGGAGTTCCTTACTAATTAGTGACCTTAATTCATCAATCAAGTACAAGGGAGGGGCGAAGACCCGCAGATACTCGGCCCTCCATGGATTGAGTTTGACACATGCTATTTGGTGGTTGGACTGTGTGAAACCTGATCTATCTGCCCTGATGTACTAGAAACACTAAATAGGGGTCCTCACTATGCCCAGACAAGGGCTTCCCACGACCCTGTACCCTACCTACTCTAAGAATGACCCTACAATGCTAGTGCGGTCACCAATAGATTTTGGCCCACTACACTACGAAAGGGGAGAGGGGTCCTCAATAGGCTCTCCCCACTATGCGAGGTGACTCCCCAATAGGTGCCCAATACAATGGATATCCCACGGAGGACAACACTACACTACACTTTATTAACTACTGAACTATACTGGAATACTAGTACTGGTCTGTATTGGTATACTGGAACTGGACTGGTATCACTCATCTACTGAGCTCGACCTTGATACTTTAAAGTGTGCTTTCTGTGATTAGGACATTGTGTTTATTGGGTGTATATTATTCATATTATTTTTCCTGTTGTTATTGTTGTTTTTATTATTATTATTTGTCATCATTGCTTGATACAGATTGGCACTTCCAGATTTGTCCCTTGACAACGTTACAGAAAATAAATTATTATTATTGTTCCAAAAGAGTATAAATTCTCTACATATAATTACTTTGCTCTCAGCAATTTGGGCAAAAACCTCTTGCTCATTTTCATATTCCCCATCCCTCCTCTTTCTGTTTGTATAGGTCCAAGTTTTGTTTGAACTTCTCTGCTGATAGGGAAGACAGTGGAGAGAGAGTAGGCTTCGGTCCTGGGGCTCAAGTAAATACACAAGGGGGAGTCTCCACCCTAAGCTTTGCACAACTAGAAAACATTGCTGTAAAAGGTGTTGGTTTGGAAGAGCACATGGTGCAACCAGTGGCAGTGCACAAATACAGAGGTGTGTGGGGCAGTGACACACACACACACACACACACACACACACACAGTATACATAAACACACACATAGAGACATGCAGCTTATGACCTTTTGGTATTAAGACAGACCAGTTACTGATTGAGTTTATGACTTATTGTTTCAAGGCTGAATTTCCACATTTACTCCAGCATTGAAATATCAAGAGTACATGTTATCTTCATACATTTATGGGCCATTCATTAAGGACTACATCATTAATTCATTCGTTCATACATACATTACCAGTCAAAAGTTTGGACACACCTACTCATTCAAGAGTTTTTCTTTATTTCTACTATTTTCTACATTGTAGAATAATAGTGAAGACATCACAGCTATGAAATAACACATATGGGATCATGTAGTAACCAAAAAAGTGTTGATAATGAGAGCTTTGCACACTCTTGGCATTCCCTGAACCAGCTTCACCTGGAATGCTTTTCCAACAGTCTTGAAGGAGTTCCCACATATACTGAGCACTTGTTGGCTGGTTTTCCTTCACTCTGTGGTCCAACTCATCCCAAACCATCTCAATTTGGTTGAGATCGGGTCTAAGGCACTGCATCTCAAATCAAATCAAATTTGTCACATGCGCCAAATACAACAGGTGTCGACCTTACAGTGAAATGCTTACTTACAAGCCCTTAACCAACAATGCAGTTTAAAAAAAAAGTGTTAAGTAAAATATAAATAAAAAAAATATTATTAAATAGCAGCACTAAAATAACAGTAGCGAGGCTACTATATACAGGGGGTACTGGTACAGAGTCAATGAGTAAGGGCACAGGTTAGTCGAGGTAATTGAGGTAAAATGTAGGTAGAGGTCAAGTGACTATGCATAGATAATAAACAGAGAATAGCAGCAGTGTAAAAGTGTGTGTGCAGACTAAAGTGTGTGTGCAGACTAATGCAAATAGTCTGGGTAGTCACTTGATTAGCTGTTCAGAAGTCTTATAGCTTGTGGTTAGAAGTTGTAGAGGTCCTGGATGGCAGGAAGCTTGACCCCAGTGATGTACTGGGCTGTACGCACTACCCTCTGTAGTGCCTCTGCAGTTGCCATACCAGGCAGTGATGCAAACAGTCAGGATGCTCTCAATGGTGCAGCTGTAGAACTTTTTAAGGATCTGAGGATCCATTCCAAATCTTTTCAGTCTCCTGAGGGGGAATAGACTTTGCCAAGCCCACTTCGTGACTGTCTTGGTGTGTTTGGACCATGATAGTTTTTGGTGATGTGGACACCAAGGAACTTGAAGCTCTCAACCTGCTCCACTACAGCCCCGTCGATGAGAATAGGGGTGTGCTCAATCCTCCTTTTCCTGTAGTCCAATGGTGGTTTTGGAGTCGTGAACAGAGTGAACAGGGAGTACAGCACGGGACTGAGCACGCACCCCTGAGGGACTCCTGTGTTGAGAATCAGCGTGGCAGATGTGTTGTCACCTACCCTTACCACCTTGTGGGCGACCCGTCAGAAAGTCCAGGATCCAGTTGCAGAGGGAGGTGTTTAGTCCCAGGGTCCTAGCTTAGTGATGAAATTTGAGGGCACTTATGGTGTTGAACGCTGAACTGTAGTCAATGAATAGCATTCTCATTTATGTGTTCCTTTTGTCCAGGTGAGAAAGGGCAGTGTGGAGTGCAAGATTGCATCATCAGTGGATCTGTTGGGACGGTATGCAAATTGGAAAGGGTCTAGGGTTTCTGGGATAATGGTGTTTATGTGAGCCATGACCAGACATTCAAAGCACTTCATGGCTACAGACGTGAGTGCTACGGGTCGTTAGTCATTTAGGCAGGTAAACTTAGTGTTCTTGGGCACACGGACTATGGTGGTCTGCTTGAAACATGTTGGTATTACAGACTCAGTCAGGGACAGGTTGAAAATGTCAGGGATAACACTTGCCAGTTAGTCAGTGCATGCTTGGAGCAAACGTCCTGGTAATCTCAATGTTAGAGGTGTCACTACAGACCATGGTTTGATCCCCGGCTGTATCACAACCGGCCATGATTGGTAGTCCATAGGGCGGCACACAATTGGCCCAGCATCGTCCGGATTAGGGAGGGTTTAGTACAAATAAAGAAAAACCCTGAAATGAGTAGGTGTGTCCAAACTCTTGACTGGTACTATACATAGTTTACGATAGTGTGTGGATAAAATGGAAGGTAGAAATGTTTTCTTTAACAGTCCTATGAGGTAACAGGAGCTACTTACTGCTACTTGTGGTTGTAATCAGGGATGAAATGGTATGCAATGGTGCTTAAATTCCAGACAAACTAAACTATAATTATTAGGTAATAATTCGGTTTTTACCATTAACAGTACTGTTTACTTTAATACCATGTAAATGTTGGACCTTAAAAGGACTGTAAAATAAGGCCCCAGTTATGTCTGTAATGATTGCTTTTTGCAGTGGAGTTTATCTCAACAGCATAATTCTGTGAGGAAGCTAATTACAATTAACTAAGAGGATGCAACATGAAGCAACTCTCCAAGCAAATTAAAAGTTGGTTTAATATTTTATTACAACAGCACTGTACTACTCTGTGATGTAATTCTTTTTTTGCAGATATGTAGCTAGGTAAATAGATGGCTAGGTAAATACATAGATGGCTTACTGAATATTAGAGAGAGGAGAGATCAAATCAAATTACATTTTATTGGTCACATACATATGGTTAGCAGATGGTATTGTGAGTGCATTGATATGCTTGTTGCAAAGTTTCCTAAGGACTAGAAGTGAGGCAGCCCTCTTGTCAGCGCCATACTGTAGGTAATGGGAGGGAGGAGGAGAGGGATATTTTCTTGACCATGTCATCTAACCAGAAAAAAACTCATAGTATGGCTATAGCCTAAAACTGGGGCCTAGAATTTTGCCTTGTCAAGTCACAAGGTCAGGAAAAACGGAGATAAAAATACACACACAGACATTCAGAAATTGTATGGACACAGACACGTTTCTCCTCCTACATCCTCCTCTCTTCTCTTCTTCTCTGTATCATTAATCTGGCTTAGCACTAGCTGCTCCCTTTCTTCCTGAACAATACAAGGTTAGAGTTTACCACTCAGCCCAGAGGGAAATGTAGAACCTCTCAAAGACCTGATACAAAGACTCTGCCCATGATACAGAATCATTTTATTAGAGTGCTTATGCCTAGTTTATTCAGTAATTGATACATTAATATATATATACACCATTCCTTGATTTATTTCCAGTGAAATACATTAACTTTCAATATTTAGCTTTTTGTTTTGATATTTTTTGGGATCTAGTTGAATCCCTTTATCCTGTTTTGTTTGAAGCTGCCTGCTCTGGCTTTGTTACTGATACAATATAGTTAGTAGTAGTTCCTTGACCTTCAATTAGAAGTACATTCTAAGCACTGAAAGATCACATACTGTATGTGTGTGTATGTATGTCTGTTTGTATGTGCATGTATGTGTGTGTGTGTGTGTGTGTGTGTGTGTAATGTGTGTGTGCTTACTTGTTATTGCCCCCGGCTACATCGGCTTTGGTTCGCTGTATGTCAAAAAATATCCAAAGGAGCAGCGTGCTTAACCTGCTGACTTGCAAAGGCGACACATAGCGTTTGGGAAAAAAGGAGGAGAGAAAGACAGAGAGCTACTCCCTTCATTATGTTCACCCCCAGACACTGTTCTTCTTAAGATCCAATCCCTGAGAGAGGCCAGGAGAGGGATTTCTCATTGAGGGGATGGGTTTGTCTTAAAGTCTCAAGGCACCAGCCAACGGCTTAAAAGATCCTGTAACACAAGACAAAGGAGAGGAAGGACACTTTTATCTGATACATGGATTAATATCCCCCTCCCTCCCCTCCTACAACCCCGCCCTAAAAAGTTGTTCCTGTGCGTTGTGCAGCTACAATGAACACATTATTCCTGCTTTAAAGGACCCTTATTTAAACGGATTATGACGACCTTAATACCACCTCACAAACATTTTTTGTTTGTGTTTTATTTTGTGTTTGTTTGGTTTCTAGAATATTGCTATCGAAATGCATATAAATATGGTATTTTTTAAGAATGATAAAATGTAAATCTATTTAAAAAAGCTAATAATAGAGTGAACCTTTGGGAAGGATCTCTGGCAGGAATTGTGTCATGAAGCATAACGTTTCGATCGTATTTTTTGTGATTTCTTAGTTTCGATCTGTTGCAGAAAAAAGTTATTTGTTGGTATCTTAAAAGTAGAATAGAAGCAACAGCAGTAGTTTTTGCAGGTTTAGTGATTGCGAAGACATTTCATTTGATTTCTCTGCATTTTGTATTGAACGGGTGTGTTTTGGAGATAAAAAACGTTTTTGATTCCTTTTTGGGGAGCATAACATGTGATGCTGTAACTGTACATATTGAAAAAGGGAACGATCGCTTAGATCTTTATCATGGTGCTCCCGAGTCTAACATGACTTGGAAGGGGATAGAGGGAGTAGGGATTAAAAGAAAAAGACAGAGCGAGTGAGTGAGATATGACATACTCTCTCTACCTGCTCTCCAATCTCTTTTCCCCAAAGACACAGAGGAGACGTTTTTACGCCATGCAACACCCTAAAAATATTGTCTGTTCCCCTCTGTGGGCGATGTCCTTGAAAACTGCACCAGCATCCCTTTTCTGTCGACGGAACATGGCGTAGGTGTCCCTTTATTATGATGTCATAGTGCCCTGTTGGCAGTGGATCCAGACTGGTCCACACAAGGTCGTTGGTGTCTCTCTTTACAACCCAAGAGAGGCCTTAGTGAGAAGAAAACTGGAATTTATTGTCCCCGTAAACTACTGGTGAAAGAATGGAGGGGGAAACTATTTTTGTAAACATACTGTATGACAGTCAGTTACCCAACATTCACTGGATTCTGTCATTGGAGTAGAATAGAACTGGTCTAAAAACTGGAGGTACAGAATTAAGAAGAGTTTTGATGCACATACACCCTCCATTCATCACACTGAGGGGAGTGTTTGGTTGTCCCGTGCCTGTGTGTGTGTGTGTGTGTGTGTGTGTGTGTGAGTGTGTGAGTGTGTGAGTGTGTGTGTGTGTGTGTGTGTGTGAATGCATACGTGCGCCAGTGTGTGTGTTTTTGCAAAGTTACTGCATGTTGAATTATGACTTAAAAGGGGTCTATTTCTCAATGGTTTCACTAGTAGTTTTTTTGGGCTAGTCTTTTGTAAATATCAAGTACGTGGAATCTAAAGTGATAAATACTGCCGTTGTATACAACTTTTGTTTATGCTTTTTGTATTATATTATTATTTAAATCTAGTGCAGTAATTCCAACTAAAATTGCCATTGCTCATATATACAGTCTCATTTATTATATACAGAGTTGAATAAGTTATCGAAAAAAAAAAATATTTCTATTTTTCTTTCAGATTTTATGTAATTTATTGGTTTAATTTATCCCAAATTATTCAATGTTGTGTTTTCTTTTTTTACCATGTGAAGGCTGTATTGTATTTCATGAGGTAGAACCAATCCAATTGAACATACACTATATATCAAAAGGTATGTGAACACCCCTTCAAATTAGTGGATTCGGCTATTTCAGCCACACCTGTTGCTGACCGGTGTATAAAATTGAGCACACAGTCATGCAATCTCCATAGAGAAACATTGGCAGTAGATTGGCCTTACTGAAAAGCTCAGTGACTTTCAACGTGGCACCGTCATAGGATGCTACCTTTCCAACAAGTCAGTTCGTCAAAAATGTCTGCCCTGCTAGAGCTGCCCTGGTCAACTGTAGGTGTTGTTATTGTAAAGTGGAAATCTCTAGGAGCAACAACTGCTCATTGTGAAGTGGTAGGCCACACAAGCTCACAGAATGGGACCCCCGAGTGCTGAAGCACATAAACATTTTCTGTCCCCAAGTTCCAAACTGCCTCTGGAAGCAACGTCAGCACAATAACTGTACGTTGGGAGCTTCATGAAATGGGTTTCCATGGCCGAGCAGCCGCACACAAGATCACCATGCACAATGCCAAGTGTCGGCTGGAGTGGTGTAAAGCTCACAGCCATTGGACTCTGGAGCAGTGGAAACGCGTTCTCTGGAGTGATGAATTGTTTCGCTATCTGGCAGTCAGATGGACGATTCTGAGTTTGGCACGTGCCATGAGAACCTTGAGGTCAGGGCAGCCTTCCAATTCATCCCAAAGGTGTTCGATGGTCTTGACCATCACCAATGCTCGTGGCTGAAGTCCCAGCAGCAATGTTCCAACATGTAGTGAAAAGCCTTCCCAGAAGAGTGGAGACTGTTATAGCTGCAAAAGGGGGGGAGGGGCAACTCCATTTTAATGCCCACAATTTTGGAATGAGATGTTCGATGAGCAGGTGTCCACATACTTTTGGTCATGCAGTGTACTTTAAAAAGAAGAAGATACTTGAGAGCACTCAATCAGTTCTCTGAAATTGTCACATGAGGATTTCGACAGCTAATATTAACTGGAGAAATGTAGGAAAGGTTATGTTTTTTTAGGGGACAGGTAGAGTGCTAAAAGAAAAGTTTGAAGCATTCTTTGTATTTTCTCCAGACTTTTCCCACTCTACTGCTTTGGCCCTCCCCACAGACAGAGTAGTTGAATTGCCTATCGTGCCTTCATCCTCTATGAACTGAATGTATGTGCAGTATAAGTGCAAGCTTGAGCAAGCGTGTGCAAAATAAAAATGTAAACGAGATTACAGAATGTCTGACTCTCCAAACTCATTTCTAAATTCAACCTACCTTTATGTGTGTGTGTGTGTGTGTGTGTGTGTGTGTGTGTGTGTGTGTGTGTGTGTGTGTGTGTGTGTGTGTGTGCGTGTGCGTGTGCATGTGTATAAGGGGGGGTCTTTGACACATCTGTAGCTCTGGTGTACACCCTGGTTATTCTGGCATAGATAGAGGACGGAGAGAGAGAGAGAAAAAATAAGTAGTGTGGTTATTTGTGCGTTTGTAACTGTATGCATGCTTGACTGTGTGTGCTCGCTATGATATATTTCTTAGAAAAAAAAACGTAGAGTCGATAACCGTTCCCGGTGAAAATCTAATTAGCACAATAAAGATAATAATCCCCATCAAAAAGCCACCTGGCTAGAGATACCTGCATGGGCTGCGTATCAATCAACCAAAATAGCCCACGTTAACATATGTAGCTTAAGAAACAAGGTTCATGAAATCAATAATATGCTGGTAACAGATGGCGTTCATATTCTGACAATCTCTGAAACTCACTTAGATAATACCTTTAATGATACATTGGTAGTAATACAAGGTTATAACATTTATAGAACATATAGAAATGCCAATGGTGGAGGTGTTGGTGTTTAAATTCAGAACCACCTCCCTGTAAAGATTAGAGGATCTCATGTTAAATACTGTTGAAGTAATATGGCTACATGTTCATTTGCCTCACCTAAAACCCATACTGGTGGGAAGCTGCTATAGACAACCAAGTGCTAAGTCAGTATCTGGATAACGTGTGAAATGCTTGATAATGTATGTGATAACAGAGAGGTATATTTTCTGGGTGATTTAAATATTGACTGGCTTTCATCAAGCTGCCCACTCAGGAAAAAGCTTCAACCTCTAAATAGTGCCTGCAACCTGGATCTGGTTATCAGTCAACCTACTAGGGTAGTTACAAACAGCACATTAATGAAATCCTCAACATGTATTGATCATATCTTTACTAATGCTGCAGAATCCAGATCCATCAGATGTAGTGATCACAATATAGTAGCCATATCTAGGAAAGCCAAAGTTCCAAAGGCTGGCCCTAATACAGTGTATAAGAGATCATACAATAAGTTTTGTAGTGATACCTATGTTGTTGATGTAAAGAATATTTGTTGGTCCATGGTGTGTAGTAAAGAGAAAGCAGATGCTGCACCTGACACATTTGTGAAATTAGCTTATTCCATTTACTAATAAGCATGTACCTATTAAGAAAATTGATGAGGAATTGAAAAAAATGATATGGTTGAGAGGTATGAGGCAAAAAAAGTTGCAAATAAGTCTGGCTGCACAACCGATTGGCAAACGTATTGAAAATTGAGAATTCATGTGTCTAAACTGAATAAAAAGGAGAAGAAACTAGACTATGAAACAAAGATAAATGGCATAAAGATTGATAGTAAAAAGCTTTGGAGCACCTTAAATGTAATTTCGGGGAAAAAGGCAAACTCAGCTCCAACATTTATTGAATCAGACGGTTCATCCATCACAAAACTAACTGATATTGCAAACTACTTTAATTATTTTGACATCATCGATCACAGTCTGCTGCTGGAAAAACATATGTTTTATGGCTTTACACCCCCTGCTATATTGTGGAAAAAATAGTTACTGAATATACTGTTTTCCATACTATTCTACGGTATCTCATTCACATAATTAATCATGTTTACATATCTTGCATTACTCAAATGTATATACTGTATTCTATATTATTCTACTGTCTCTTAGTCCGTTCCACTCTGACATTGCTCGTCCATGAATACAGTTGAAGTCGGAAGTTTACATACACCTTAGCCAAATACATTTAAACTCAGTTTTTCACAATTCCTGACATTTAATTCTCATAAAAATACCCTGGCTTAGGTCAGTTAGGATCACCCCTTTATTTTAAGAATGTGAAATATCAGAATAATAGTAATGATTTATTTCAGCTTTTATTTATTTCATCACATTCCCAGTGAGTCAGAAGTTTACATACACTCAATTAGTATTTGGTAGCATTGCCTTTAAAGGCACAGTCAACTGAGTGTATGTAAACTACTGACCCACTGGAATTGTGATAAAGTGAATTATTGTCACATACGTCGTATTGAAAATGACCGGACCAAGGTGCAGCGTGGTGAGTGTACATTTTCCTTTATTATAAATGTCGCCAACAAAACAAGAAACAATCAAAACGACCGTGGCGCTTACTAGGGCTATACAGGCCACTAACAAAGACAACTACCCACAACTAAAGTGGAAAAACAGGCGGCCTAAGTATGATTCCCAATCAGAGACAACGATAGACAGCTGTCACTGATTGAGAACCATACCAGGCCAAAACATAGAAACAGAAAACATAGAAATAAAGAAACTAGAATGCACCCCAGTCATACCCTGGCTAAACCAAAATAGAGAATAAAAGCCTCTCTATGGCCAGGGCGTGACAATTATAAGTGAAATAATCTGTCTGTAAACAATTGTTGGAAAAATGACTTGTGTCATGCACACAGTAGAAGTCCTAACCGATTTTCCAAAACTATAGTTTGTTAACAAGAAATTTGTGGAGTGGTTGAAAATGAGTTTTAATGACTCCATCCTAAGTGTAAACTTCTGACTGTATATAGTCTTAATTCATTCCTACTTAGATTTGTGTCTATTGGATATATGTTGTGTAATTTGTAAAAAAAAACAGTGCCTTGCAAAATAATTAATCTACCTTGGTGTTTTTCCTATTTTGTTGCATTACAACCTTTAACTTAAATACACAAAATTTTCCAAGTTGGTGAATTGAAATATAAAACAATTTCTTGTTTCAAAAAATGCAAAAAAAAATCAAAAACTGTAAAATGGTGTGTGCATATGTATTCACCCCCTTTGCTACGCAGCCCCTAAACAAGATCTGATGCAACCAATTACCTTCAGAAGTCACAAATGGAAAGAATATGGCACCACAACAAACCTGCCAAGAGAGGGCCGCCCCCTAACATCTTACGGACCAGGCAAGGAAGGCATTAATCAGAGAGGCAACAAAGACTCTAAAGATAACCCTGAAGGCGCTGCAAAGCTCCACAGCGGAGATTAGAGTATCTGTCCATGGGACCACTCCACAGAGCTGGGCTTTACGGAAGAGTGGCCATAAAAAAAAGCCATTGCTTAACTTTACTTGGGTAGGGGGCAGCATTCGGAATTTTGGATGAAAAGTGTGCCCAAATTAAACTACTTGCTACTCAGGCCCAGAAGACAGGATATGCATATAATTAGTAGATTTGGATAGAAAACACTCTAAAATTTCCACAGCTGTTAACCTGTTGCTTCTACTCGGGACGCTTGCGTCCCAACTAGAGCTCTGGAAATGCAAATGCGCTACGCTAAATGCTAATAGTATTAGTTAAAACTCAAAAGTTCATTAAAATACACATGCAGGGTATCGAATTAAAGCTACACTCGTTGTGAATCCAGGCAACAAGTCAGATTTTTAAAATGCTTTTCGGCGAAAGCATGAGAAGCTATTATCTGATAGCATGCAACACCCCAAAAGACCCACAGGGGACGTAAACAAAATAATTAGCATTTCGGCGTTACACAAACCGCACAATAAAATAGAAAACATTCATTACCTTTCACCATCTTCTTTGTTGGCACTCCTAGATGTCCCATAAACACTATTTGGGTCTTTATTTCGATTAAATCGGTCCATATAAAGCCTAGATATCGTTATATGTAGACTGTGTGATAAACGAAAAAACATCGTTTCAAAACGTAACGTCATTTTTTAAAATTCAAAAAGTCGACGATAAGCTTTCACAAAACACTTCGAAATACGTTTGTAATGCAACTTTAGGTATTAGTAAACGTTAATAAGCGATAAAATTCATCAGGAGGCGATGTAAAGATCATTAGCTGTCCGTCTGGACAAATGTCCGGCTAGAAACTCAACGAAAATATCCGGTCCTAGACCGGATTAGATACGGTGTCCTGTATGTGTTTGACCAAGAAAAAACTCGAAGGGAAATGACAAGACTCTAGACACCCTGTGGAAGCTGTAGGTACTGCAACCTCAGTCAATTAATTGTGGTTCACGTTTATCAATGGGTTCAAGTAGCGCATGGATATATTTTCCCCATTTTCAGTGATCAGTTTTTCCTGTGCTTTTCGATGTAAATGCCGTTCTGGTAAAGCCACAGCAGTGATTTAACCAGTTTTTTAAACGTCTGAGTGTTTTCTATCCACACAGACTAAGCAAATGCATATACTATATTCCTGGCATGAGTAGCAGGGCGCTGAAATGTTGCGCGATTTTTAACAGAATGTTCAAAAAAGTAGAGGGTCGACTGAAGAGGTTAAAATAATGTCTGTGAGTATAACAGAACTTATATGGCAGGCAAAAACCCAAGGGAAATCCAACCAGGAAGTACTATTATTTTGAAAGGCTATTTTTCCATTGAAAGCCTATCCACCATACAAAGACTTAGTACCCAGTTCACGATCTCTATGGCTTCCTCAACATGTGACCAGTCTTTAGGCATTGTTTCAGGCTTTTACTCTGAAAAATGAGGGAGATACAGCACTTTCAATCAGTGGCCAGTGGAAATTTCCATTCATCAGCCATGCTGATCAGCCTGATCGGGAACGTGCCTTTCTTGTATCTCCTTTCCTATTGACGAAGCTTTTGTCCGGTTGAAATATGATTGATTATTTATGGCAAAAACAACCGGAGGATTGATTTTAAACATTGTTTGGCATGTTTCTACTAACTTTTATTGTACTTAAAAAAAACTTTTAGTCTGGACTTATTAGTGCCTTAAGCATTCGGATTACTGGACAAAATGCTCGAACAAAAAGGAGATATTTGGTCATAAAGAGGGATATTATTGAACAAAACAAACATTTATTTTCTAACATGGAGACCTGGGAGTGCCACCAGATGAAGATCATCAAAGGTAAGTGATTAATTTTAATGCTATTTCTGACTTTTGTGAAACTCTCCTTGGCTGGAAAATGGCTGTATGGGTTTCTGTGGCTAGGTGCAGACCTAACATAATCACAAAGTGTGCTTTCTCCATAAAGCCTTTTTGAAATCTGACACAGCGGTTGCATTAAGGAGAAGGTTAGCTTTATTCGTATGTTAAACACATCGTTTATCAATGTTTATGATTAGTATTTTTATCATTTGATGTGGCTCTCTGCACTTTCACCGGATCTTTGTCTGAGACCAAGCATTTCGGACCATAACGTGCCAATGTAAACTGCAATTTTTGGATATAAATATGAATTTTATCGATACCCTCAGATACCCTAAAATGTAATCAAACTATAACATTTATTACGGATAGAAGTATGTTCAATAGGAAACTTATTTTAGCAGGTGCGTCCTGTTTACATGGCGTGCGTAAACCTGAATTTCCAAGACTGTGTCCCTGTACTACAACTGATATTTATTATTTGTTTTTGGAGTTACAAGCCTGAAACCTTGAACATAGACTGCTGACACCTTGTGTAAGCCGTAGGAATTGCATCCAGGGAGCTAATTTTCAATATGACCTTTTACTTGTCTTTCTAAGATGATGGTCTCTCAAAACAAAAAATCTGGTTGGTTTTGCTTTGAATTTTCTCCAACCATATATATTGTGTTATATTCCTCTACATTATTTTAACATTTCTACAAACTTCAAAGTTTTGTCTTGCCAATGGTATCAATTATATCCATATCCTGGCTTCAGGGCCTGAGCAACAGGCAGTTTGCTTTTGGCACGTCATTCAGACAGGAAGTGGAGAAAAAAGGGGCCTAGCCCTGAGAGGTTTCAGATTGCTGTACACCAGCGGATCCCATCCAACTTGAAGGTGCTGGAGAAGTTTTGCCTTGAAGAATGGGTAACAATCCCAATGGCTAGATGTGTCAAGCTTATAGAGACATACCTCAAGAGACTTGCAGCTGTAATTGCTACAAAAGGTGGCTCTACAAAGTATTGACTTTGGGGGGGTGAATAGTTATGCACGCTCAAGTTTTCAGTTTTTTTTGTCTTATTTCTTGTTTGTTTCACAATAAAACATATTTTGCATCTTCAAAGTGGTACGAATGTTGTGTAAATGAAATGATACAACCCCCCCAAATTTTTTTTGTTTTTTAATTCCAGGTTGTAAGGCAACAAAATAGGAAAAAGGCCAAGGGGGTGAATACTTTCGTAAGCCACTCTATTACTTGTTAGATATTACTGCGCTGTCGGAGCTAGAAGCACAAGCATTTCACTCAGAGCTCTAGTGACCATTTCTCCAACCTCATGGCTTGGTGTTTGCTTTGACATGCACTGTCAACTGTGGGACCTTATATAGACAGGTGTGTGCCTTTCCAAATCATGTCCAATTAATAGAAATTACCACAGGTGGACTCCAGTAAAGTTTTTGAAACATCTCAAGGGTGATCAATGGAAACAGGATGCACCTGAGCTCCATTTCGAGTCACATAGCAAAGGGTCTGAATACTTATGTAAATAAGGTGTTTTTGTTTTTAATTTGAACTAAATTTACAACAACTTCTAAAAAACAGTTTTTGCTTTGTCATTATGGGGTATTGTATGCAGATTGATGACAAAAAAATGTATTTAATCAATTTAGAATAAGGCTGTAATGTAACAAAATGTGGAAAAAGTCAAGGAGTCTGAATACTCTCCGAATGCACTGTATGAGTTCACAAAAACATGTATGGAGACACAGCACATGGAGACAAGATAATGTGATGAAGTCTAGACTGACAGAGGGACTTGATACTGATGTCTCTGAATGAAGAGAGACCTGGCATGCATAAACATTTTACTAGACACAACTTTCACTTGTGTCGTCTTTTTTATTACTGAATTGAATGGTATCATTCCCTATGGCGATGTAGTACTGTGTATTCTGCACCAGGATCAAGGAACTCCTATTGTATACGGGACACCACACAGGAAGGCATGACCACTCTGATATCTTTGCCATTAGCACTAGACAAAATGTTCGTCGGCACTGCATCTGTACTGGATGGGAATGAGAATAAAATATGAAAGGGTCACATTGTTAAATGAGCAGAACACTGTATCTATGGTATTATGTAAAGGGTTGTTGAAAGTTATCAAAATACTTAGTTTAGAAAACCTATATCAATTTAGCAATTGCAGTCTTCTCATATTACTCTGTAGGTTACTGACCTATTCAAAGCCTCCTTCAGCATCTCACCATACCTGTAGTTATTGAACTCAACCTGCAGGGGGTTTGTTTGTTGCGATTGAGTGGGGGCAACAGATGTGGGCAAGGTTCTGACGGATGGGTTTGTCTTGGTAATGGCAAGGACACACCCAAGAAACACAAACATCGAACCACACCCCCCAAGCCAAGTCACGTTTTGCTTTTGTATTTCTTGCGGAGCAAGCCAAAAAACAAGGCAAAATCAGTGGGTGTAGTTCCCCTGTTGAACCAGCCTTAGTAGCGTAGGCCTATGGTAAGGGTAGTGGAGGGCTTGATATGAAGTGGAAATCAAGCAATCTGTTTTTTAAAACAAAAACAACATTTCTAAATAGGATGGGGTCAGAAGCATGACATCATAAATGGCCTCTCTCGTTCCATGGCACTGTGTGCAGCACACGTAGGCCTAAATGTTTTCACGCATAACATTTGCACATCTCTTTGTATCGTTGCCTATCTGCAAGGCAAATTCTCCAAAAATCTGCCATTGATAATGCATGTCTTTGGTAATTGGACGATGGGGAGAGATTGCTTACTTGAACAAGAAATTAAGTATGCAGGTATGTGAACTATGAATAATTAAAAAGTATCAGGGCTGAAACCGTAATATGTCAAAGAACTCCCATTAGACCATTTATTACCCCTTTATTCATAGGTTACTTGGCCAACGGTCAGGATAAAAAGTCCAGTGCACCAGTTTCTCCATGACGAAATTGCAAACAAACATGCATTTGACACTTGCGCCTCTTTAGAGCCAGATCAAAATAAAGCCCTCTCTCTCTCTTTTTGCTAGCCTTAACCGGGAGCTACGGCTCCTTAGGTAGGACTGAGGCATAGTACTTGTACAACACCAACCGTCTGCTATGTAATCAAATACCATCTGTCTCCTCATCAGAAGACCCTCACGCACAAGCACGCACGCACACTCGCACATATATGCTTTCACTCTGGTTATCTTTGTATGTGTGTATGTGTGTATTTACTATCAAGATTCCCTCTGCCCCTGGCCTGATGAGGAAGTTGATTGGGTCACATTAGTAGCTTCTATTTTCACAGTGAGTTCAGAGGTCATTGTCGTTGGGTATCCATGTTTGTTCTGGTGCCTGTGTGTCTCTGTGTCACGCAAACATTGGCTCCCGTCTCTGCTCTTCCCAGCAGAAGAGATAGTGGACTTTACCTACAGCCTTACTCCCATCCTTAAATCAATGGCCCACTATCTCAGGGCAGCAAACGTTTCCCAATGTTGACAGAATGCTACCTCTTCTTCTGCACACACAACTTTTACACAAACACCAAGGTCCTCCATGTCCCTCTTCCTCAAGGTTAGCTTGTTTTGCACTCAGGTTTACAGTTTATGCAATAACACTGAATTAGAGTTTTCACTCAATAACATTTGCTTTTCAACCAATGCAAACTGTCCCTTTTGATGATATACTGTAACCTTCTGAAAATGTTATGTTTTATTCATTTAATTTATATATATATATATATATATATATAAATATATATATATATTAGGTATTTTATTTGTTTTTATTTATATATATATATATGAGATTGGTCAAGTCTATAGACCGATAGCTGTGGGATAAATAGATTGCAGAAAAGACAGATATATGTCTCGTTAAGGGAAGGCCTTTAGGTATGGGGACATCTAGTGGTGAGAATGTGTGGTGCATTCAGTGAGCCATTTCATCATCATAACTAACTACACAGCTGAACTGGCAACATGTGGTGTGGTGAGGTTATTGGCTGGGTAAGCACCATCGGTGCAGTGCTGTTTTTGTAGGTACCGGAGAGCACATTTTTTGTTATGTCATAATTTCTCAATGATAGTTGGTACCGACATGTTGCCTATTGTATGATATATAGCATGCATTTTGTGACAAAATAAACAAATGACGAATACAATTTGATTTGATATGTTTCATTTATACTGAACAAAAATATAAATGCGACATGCAACAATTTCAAAGATTTTACTGTGAGGAAATCAGTCAAATTAAATAAATGACTTAGGTCCCTAGTCTATGGATTTCACATGAAAGGTTGCAAGATTGAATATCTGTAATTCAAATCAAATTTCAAATCAAATGTATTTATATAGCCCTTCTTACATCAGCTGATGTCTCAAAGTGCTGTACAGAAACCCAGCCTAAAACCCCAAACAGCAAGCAATGCAGGTGTAGAAGCACGGTGGCTAGGAAAAACTCCCTAGAAAGGCCAAAACCTAGGAAGAAACCTAGAGAGGAACCAGGCTATGAGGGGTGGCCAGTCCTCTTCTGGCTGTGCTGGGTGGAGATTATAACAGAACATGGCCAAGATGTTCAAATGTTCATAAATGACCAGCATGGTCAAATAATAATAATCACAGTAGTTGTCGAGGGTGCAGCAAGTCAGCACCTCAGGAGTAAATGTCAGTTGGCTTTTCATAGCCGATCATTAAGAGTTTCTCTACTTTTCCTGCTGTCTCCAGAGAGTTGAAAACAGCAGGTCTGGGACAGCTTGTGAACAAGGCAGTTATCCCACTGTTCCTAGGCTGTCATTGAAAATAAGAATTTGTTCTTAACGGACTTGTCTAGTTAACTAATTTTTTTTTTAAAAAGCCCTAAAAATTGTCAAAGACTCCAGCCACCCTAGTCATAGACTCTCTCTGGTACCGGAGCAAGAGCAAGAAGCCAAGAGGCTTTTAAAGAGCTTCTACCCCTAAGCCATAAGACTCCTGAACATCTAATTAAATGGCTACCAAGACTATTTGCATTGCTCCCCCCCCCCCGTCTACGCTGCTACTCTCTGTTATTATCGATGCATAGTCACTTTAATAACTCTACCTACATGTACATATTACCTCAATCACCTCGACACCGGTGCCCCCGCACATTGACTCTGTTCTGGTACCCCCTTTATATAGCCTCGCTATTGTTATTTTACTACTGCTCTTTAATTATTTGCTACTTTTATCTCCTACTTTTTATTTGAGGTATTTTCTTAAAACTGCATTGTTGGTTAAGGGCTTGTAAGTAAGCATTTCACTTTAAGGTCTACACCTGTTGTATTCGGCGCATGTGACAAATACATTTGATTTTATTTGATTGATTTGATTCATGACACACGGACCAACACTTTACATATGGCTATTCGATTTTTGTCCAGTACATAGGCTAAAATGCATCATCCAAATGTAGGCCTAACAATTACCTATGCCTACAGTGGCTGAAAGAAAACATTCTATTTTTATTATCCTAAAACACCAAATTAGGCCTACTTTATTATCAATTAGGCCATCATCATTTTTAATGATAGTTCTTCGCATCAAAACATACATGCTGCATCTGTATGCCACAATACGTTTCATGGGAATATGTATTTCAATCTTATTCTTCTGTAAGTAGCTACACTTGGGTGGGCCTGGGTGGACACAGGCCCACCAACTGGGGAGCCAGGCCCTGCCAGGCCCACCCAATCAGATTGAGAAAAAACAAAACAATCATGCATTATCATTACATAATACTCCTCAGGAGATTTTGAGCATACAAACCACCCACATCATTGAGAAAAAAAACTTTCATAACAGCTTTTTTAATTAGATTACCATAGGGTAAGCACTACCACCTTGCCTATCCTGACTGCATGTCATTGCAACATGTAGTACACCTGGTGGTAAAGTCATGGTATGTATCTGTGTCTGTGTGTGTGTACAAATGTCAATGAATGCTTTACCACACTTCTAATGTGTTACATAATTACTTTCCTTCACACACTCTCCTCCTCTCCCTCTTGCCTCTCCTTTATATGTCACACAATATTTTGATGTCCCTCTCTCCTCTACATCTTTTCCTTTCCCACTCTCTCTCGCTTCTTTCTCTCAGCCCCCCTTCCTCTGTGTGTGTTTTCTGGAGGCAGATTCCAGTTGGACAGATCATTGTGTCCTCTCTCTGATTCTTGCCGGGGTTCTTTTCCTGGCCGGCCCCTGACGCAACTGGAGCCTCGGAGGCTCAGGAGAGGAGCCTGGGAAGGCAGAACAAAGGACAGCTCGTCCTTCTGCACCTCCGTTACTCTTCCCGCCCTCCCCTGCTCCCCTCATACTCCTTTCCTACCCACTCCTTCCTACCCTACCCACTGCTCCAAATTGAGAGACAAGGAAAATGGGCCTGTTACCCAGGGTGCATGAGACACAGAATGAAAGAGAGAGTGTGAGAGAGGGAAAGAGAGTGAGAGAGAGAAAATGAGAGAGAGAAAAAAGAAAGAGAGAAAAAGAGCGAGAAGTAACTAACATGCCAAGAGGAGCTGCATCACAATGCAGTCGTTGTTGGAAAGCTGGGTCCTTGCTTGTTCTGTGTGCAACTGTCAGTGTGTCAACTAGCGCTGAGACACACACTCATGCATACATGTTTGTGTGTCTGTATTTCTGTCTGTTTGTGTATGTGTGTCTGTGTGAGTGTCATGATATAACCTCTAACAGGTCTTTGCCCCTGGGCCTCCCAGCACACCTTGAAGAGTCTTTTCTCTGTCGTCAGTGTCTCTCTCTATAATGTCATCAGTATTTTCATCCATGAATCTGGGCAAGAGGTACGAGGAGAGAGGACCCAGCTACATACATACATATTATATATATATATATATATATATATATATATATATATATATAGAGAGAGAGAGAGAGAGAGAGAGAGAGAGAGAGAGAGAGAGAGAGAGAGAGAGAGAGAGAGAGACAGAGAGAGAGACAGAGAGAGAGACAGAGAGAGAGAGAAACCAACGCAGATGGCACTCAGGGCAAGGCTGGATTATCCTCCAAAAACACGCACACACTCCTATCCAGTCTTTTGGTGCCATTATTGGCATCCTTTGCCTCTCCCAGATCTCTGAATCGACATGGCCATGCATGGAGAGCTGGATTAAATCTAAAGCATTTCATAATCCTTGATAATTCGAATGTTTTAATTACTTAGATGAACAGGAGGTGTTTGAGCAAAGCCTAATCGCTGAGACATATGGGATAAACTCAGTGAGAGAGAGATAGAGAGCGAGAGAGAGACAGAAAGAGAGAAAGATGCATTCTCTTTATATTATCCTTCAAAACAGACACAGCACACAGAGGGTTGTTCATGAAATATCAGCACCGTATTACGTTTACCACCTGTTATCAACAAGATTTGTTTTCTTATGCTCTTTGTATTTTTTTCTACTGTATTTTCTATGTGTAATTTGTGGTGTAATTGTAAGATGCATGGCTCCCCTGCAAACCGTCGTTGGTCACAATGGGTCTCCATGTTAATGTGAAGGTCAAATAAAACATTTGACACTGTATTGAAGTTCTAGGAAAAGACTGTGAGCATATTTCTGCAACGGTGTCTCAATCAGCAGTGTACCGTAAATTCTGTCAACCAGACTGCAAGACTAAGGGATCTAAACTGGGTGCTGTGACTTCATGTCAGGGTGCCAGGTCCACTCTGTTCTTTTCTGAGGGGTGTAAACACATTCAACTCCCTTTGTGTCTGGGGCAGATTTTCAGATGCTGTTGAGTACCGAGAATCGCCTCTCAGGCGCCCCCCGGGACCCCCGGAGCCCCACCAGCCTTGAGCCTTAAGACAGGGATTGACAACCAGGACAGCTGCAGGGGTTGGAAACTGGTCTCGGCAAGGCAAGCTCCCCTACTACCCAGTCGGGGTGGGCGAAGCAGCCAATCAATCCATTTCTGGCATGGCCCAAGGAATTGGATACTTGACCGACATACACGGGGCTCTCCAAAAAAGACACGGGGACGAGCCTGCTGCCCCCTCCTCCTCCTTCTCCTCAAAACCCCCTAAGGTCGATGTCCGTGCCTACAAGAAAATCTAATTATTGTAATAAAAAAATTCCCATAAAAATCTGTCAGTTTAAGCTAGAGATATCAGTTTTTTTGTAACACTTCCGCATCTGCAGAAAAAGGTGAGCGGTGTTTATCCGACCATGAGACACCATGAAAATTGGTCTGTAGCATCTGAACGGTTTGGCCGACAAACTGTGGAAAGAAAATACTTTCGCAAACCCGATTGTGTTCTCCATGTTGCTATAGAACACCCCACAGGCCTCACAAGGCTAGTCTGATGAAGCAGATGCTAAGCTACAGGACTGTTTTGCAAGCACAGACTGGAATATGTTCCGGGATTCTTCCTATGGCATTGAGGAGTACACCACATCAGTCACTGGCTTCATCAATAAGTGCATCGATGACGTCGTCCCCACAGTGACAGTATGTACATACCCAACCAGAAGCCATGGATTACAGGCAACATCTGCACTGAGCTAAAGGGGAGAGCTGCCGCTTTCAAGGAGCGGGACCCTAACTGGGAAGCTTATAAGAAATCCCACTATGCCATCCGACTAACCAACAAACAGACAAAGCGTCAATACAGGGCTAAGATTGACTAAACTGGCTATGACACTCATCGGATGTGGCAGGGTTTGCAAACTATTACAGACTACAAAGGGAAGCACAGCCACCAAGCAATTTCCTTGGTGTCCACATCACCAACAAACTATCATGGTCCACCAAGACAATTGTGAAGAGGGCACGCCAAAACCTTTTACCCTTCAGGAGACTGAAAAGATTTGGCATGAGTCCCCAGATCCTCAAAAAGTTCTACAGCTGCACCATCGCAGGCATCCTGACGGGTTGCATCACCGCCTGTTATGGCTACTGCTCCGCATCTGACTGGAAGGCACTAGATAGTGTAGTGCGCATGTCCCAGACATCCAGGACATATATACTAGACGGTGTTAGAGGAAGGCCCAAAAAATAGTCAAAGACTCCAGTCACCCAAGTCATAGACTGTTCTCTCTGCTACCACACGGCAAGTGGTACCAGAGCGCCAAGTTTAGGACCAAAAGGCTCCTTTAACAGCTTCTAACCCCAAGCCATAAGACTGCTGTTACGGACACAGGTATCCTGTGTGTGTATTTTCTTTCCTTCTGCCCTAGTCACGATTGTCACTCATCAGTCGCCAATCAGAAGACACACCTGCTCCTTTTCTCTTACCCAATCACATCCCCTTTCCCTTGGTTTAAAATGATCCCAATCTGTTGTCTCTGGAGTGATCTCTCTTTCGTTTTTGCACCTACATGTCACATTTGTCCATTACTATGTGAGTATGTATTGTTATGGTGTATGACTGTTTGTTTGTTGGTGGGAAAAGGGGGTACAAAGCCAAGGCGCCCATGGGCATACATTACCCGTAGGAAAACTTTGTCTAAGTACCCTAGTTAGAACTGGGTGGACCACCCACTGTATTTTATTGGTTATGTAGCTATAGCTGTGCTTGAAGCAGGTAAGACTAGCTTAGGGTTTTTTGGAAATGTATTATTTCCTTCCTTGGGTCCAGCTCAGCCCCCCTGTTTACTGTGTGTTTAACAAATAAACCATAAGTGTTTGACAGTAGATTTAGGTTGTATGTTGTTATTAGTCCTCACTTTTCCTTTTTTACTATTATGATTTGCATGAGATATGTTTAGGGTCCCGTTTCCATCCCCCCTAGACTGCAGGGCCAAAGGGGTTCGTAACAACTGCTGAACAACTAATCAAATGTTCGCCGGGACAATTTACATTCACCCCTCCCAATTAAAAAAAAAACTGTTGCTGCTCGCTATTTATCATCTACACATAGTCACTTTACAAATGACCTCGACTAAACATGTACCCCCGAACATTGACTCGGTACCGGTACCGGTACCTCCTCTATATAGCTTCATTATTTTTTATTTGACCCCTTTTTCTCCCCAATTTTCGTGGTATCCAATTGTTTTTAGTAGCTACTATCTTGTCTCATCGCTACAACTCCCGTGCGGGCTCAGGAGAGACGAAGGTTGAAAGTCATGCGTCCTCCGATACACAACCCAACCAAGCCGCACTGCTTCTTAACACAGTGCGCATCCAACATGGAAGTTAGCTGCACCAATGTGTCGGATGAAACACCGTGCACCTGGCAACCTTGCTTGGTTAGCACGCACTGCGCCCGGCCCGCCACAGGAGTCGCTGGTGTGCGATGAGACAAGGATATCCCTACCGGCCAAGCCCTCCCTAACCCGGACGACGCTAGGCCAATTCTGCGTCAACCCACGGACCTCCTGGTCGTGGCCAGTTACGACAGAGCCTGGGCGCGAACCCAGAGTCTCTGGTGGCACAGCTGGTGCTGCAGTACAGGAGGCAGCCTCATTATTGTTATGTAAATGTCTTGTGCTACGTTTTGATTAATATATATATTTTATTAACTCCATTTCTCTCCATTAAACATTCGGCGCATGCGAGAAATACGATTTGATTTGAATAATCAGCCACTCACACATTCCACTGTGAAATAAGGGTAATAAAATAAAAACAACAAGTAAGTAACAAGTAACAAAAAAAGGATGGAGCTGAAAACAGACAACTCGTTAACTTCTTCGATATTGGGGGCGCTCTTTTAATTTTTGGATGAAAAATGTTCCCGTTTTAAACAAGATATTTTGTCACGAAAAGATGCTCGACTATGCATATAATTGACAGCTTTGGAAAGAAAACACTCTGACGTTTCCAAAACTGCAAAGATATTGTCTGTGAGTGCCACAGAACTGATGTTACAGAAAAAACCCAGATAAAAATACAATCAGGAAGTGCCGCATTTTTTGAAACCGCCTCATGGCAATGACTCCTTATATGGCTGTGGAGGAGCTAGGAGTCAGCTTACCTTTTCCACGTTTTCCCCAAGGTGTCTGCAGCATTGTGACGTATTTGTAGGCATATCATTGGAAGATTGACCCTAAGAGACTACATTTACCAGGTGGTCGCTTGGTGTCCTCCGTCGCAATTATTGCGTAATCTCCAGCTGCAAGTTCTTTTCCGTTTGCTACTGAGGAGAAACCCAACTGCCACGAAGGATTTATCATCGAATAGATATGTGAAAAACACCTTGAGGATGATTCTAAACAGCGTTTGCCATGTTTCTGTCGATATTATGGAGCTAATTTGGAAAAAAGTTCGGCGTTGTAGTGAATGAATTTTCGTTTTTTTTTCTTAGCCAAAAGTGATGAACAAAACGGAGCGATTTCTCCTACACAAATAATCTTTTTTGGAAAAAATGAACATTTGCTATCTAACTGAGAGTCTCCTCGTTGAAAACATCCGAAGTTATTCAAAGGTAAATGATTTTATTTGAATGCTTTTCTTGTTTTTGTGAAAATGTTGCCTGCTGAATGCTAGGCTTAATGCTATGCTAGGCTATCAATACTCTTACACAAATGCTTGTGTAGCTTTGGTTGAAAAGCATATTTTGAACATCTGAGATGACAGTGTTGTTAACAAAAGGCTAAGCTTGTGTTTCAATATATTTACTTCATTTCATTTGCGATTTTCATGAATAGAAAAAGTTGCGTTATGCTAATGCGTTATAGTTGAAGTATTTTTCTGTCGATTTCTCAGCCAAGCAGGATGAACAAACGTGACGTTTTTCGCCTACAAAAATATTATTTTTGGAAAAAGGAACATTTGCTATCTAATTGGGAGTCTCCTGAGTGAAAGCATCTGCAGTTCTTCAAAGGTAAATGATTTAATTTGGTTGCTTTTCTTATTTTTGTGACAATGTTGCCTGCTGCCAGCACAGCCTAGCATAGCATTATGCAATCCTAAACTTACACAAATGCTTGTCTAGCGTTGGCTGTGAAGCATATTTCGAAAATCTGAGATGACAGTGTTGTTAACAAAAGGCTAAGCTTGTGTTTGAATATATTTATTTCATTTCATTTGTGATTTTCATGAATAGGAAACGTTGCGTTATGGTAATGTGCCTGAGGCTATGATTACGCTCCCGGATACGGGATTGCTCCCCGCTAGAGGTTAAGGGGGATTTTGGGTTTATGTAGGACCAACGAGCCAGCTACAAACACAGCTACTATAGACACATCCACAGCCTATGCTAGCTGAAAACACCACCAAACAAGTCATCTCAATAAAAAAATGCCTTCCTCCCTGCCAAGGGCACTCCTTGGCGAAACAATAGGACATGCACCTTTTTCCCTCCCTCCCCTTTATCAAAGAACATTCCAGCACCAGAGCCCCTAAGTCTTGACTCCCTCCCCATGTGACACGCAAGTCATCTTTAAGAATTGATTCACTCTGGTATCTAAAGCCTAGGGAGCCTAGCTGCCAAGATAGCCAGCATACATGCTGCATATGTGGCCAGGTACGCAACAGCTGCTCCCCAACAATAAAGGAAGAAGAATGGGAGGCACTCGGAGAAGAGAAGATGCAGCCTAAAATCTCTCCCTGTCCAGGGACAGCCTTGGGTCACCTTGGGCCAGTTGTTACCCGCGGCTACAGTGGCAGTTGGGTCCAAACCCGGGGGATGGCTATAGAGGGACAACTATAATTCACAATGTGGAAGAGGGGGAGAAAGAGAAGGGAGGGAGGGGTGGAGAGAACAATGGGGAGATATTTCCCCTTCCTTCCTTCCTGTGATAAAGTGCGTCTCGGTGAGAGGTGTAGGAGTTAGGCGCAGGAGAGCAGGGATTTTTTGGAGAAGCGTGTTTAATGTAGAGATCTGTACACATAGTCCACCAATACAAAACTGGCCCAGATGAATATCCAAACAACGAGCTCGAAGGAATGCAAACTCGTGTCAGTACAGGGAGGAACAACCACAGTTCCGACACTACCTACACATACGTCAATGCGAAAACAATAAACAGCATCTAATACTGAACGCTAATACTCACAAGCTTAATCCTGCACGAATTACGGCAGGTAACAGGTGCCCTATATACCCACAGAAATCAAAGCAATTGAAACCAGGTGTGAAAAGGAACACAGACAATACAACCAGAAAAAGAAAAAGGGATCGGTAGCGTCTAGTAAACCTGGCGACTCCGAGCACCGAGCGCTGCCCGAACAGGAAGAGGAGTTACCTTCGGTAGAAGTCGTGACACTTCCTTCCTTCCTTCGGAGAAGCACATGGTGCGGTGTGTGCCACCAAGATGGCTCTGTGACACATGGACGGCTGTAAATAAGACAATGGTATGTAGTTCTTTTCAGAGGGAGATCGTCTGGGAGTCTCTCTGGAGGTCATGTGAAGGGGATGTCAGAACCCATCCAGCGCCCTGACGGACACCCACTCACACACACACATACAGCCACTCACACTGTGGAGGATCAGCGTTATCAGAGTTAGATAGGGAACATTGTGAACCTGGAGATACAAATCACCTGTAAGGAGACAGGACAAATGTTACCTCACAGTTTGAAGTGCTTATTTAAACCCTGGGAAGCCAAACCCTAGTGAACTTCTGTCACTCCTCAAGCTGGATAAGACTGGTTTATAAATTGAAAAAAGGTGTGTGTTGTTTGCCAACCATCTATAAATTGAGATGATTGAGGAATAAAGCATCTGGATGCACAGAAAAAGATGTGCCCCAAAATCTGGCGGGTCCCTAGTCCCATGTCAATAACCCCCATACTACAGAGCAGTCCTTGTCCCCAATCCCTACACTACAGAGGAGTCCATGTGTCACGTTGGTATGAAGAGATTCGGGAGACATACACAGGAATAGCATAATAGAGGTTTTTATTAAGCCCAAATTACGGCGTGCCGTGTAAAGGCATGGGGTTGAAGACATTTACATTTACATTTAAGTCATTTAGCAGACGCTCTTATCCAGAGCGACTTACAAATTGGTGCAACAAACAGGTAACAAAACAGAGGGTAGAAACCCAAAACAAAAGAGCGAGCAGTATCTCGAATAAATAACCCACGCGCACAATGATTATCACACGGGACGAGACCTGTAATCATTTATGCAATCCACAAGGGCATGAAAGCCCAAAAGACACAGCACAGGTACTCACATGCACCAACGGACATAGTAACAATAATCGACAAGACCATGGAAACCAAAGGCACACGTATACAAATACTAATCAGTGGAAATAGGGGACAGGTGTGCGTGATGAAAGTTCCTGGAGGGATCTGTGACATCATCTCCCTGAACCTCGTGAATTTACACTCACACTTGACTTTCCCCCTCAAACTATCACTGACTTTGATCGCTGAAAATTGTACTTATTATGACTTGTCCCACCTAGCTATTTTAAGATGAATGCACTTGGATAAGATTGTCTGCTTAATGACTAAAATGTCAATGCAACCGCTACACTACAGAACAATCCATGTCCTTAACCCCTATACTAGAGAGTAGTCCCTACAGAGAGGCAGCGACAAACATATTGATGGGACAGGAGACACTATTTTTTTCTATTTTTTTCGTCTTTTCCAATTGCTCTTGCTCTATAAACAAAATAATGAAGAAGGTGTGAGAAAGAAACAAGAGAGAACGAGCTTGGGACAGAAAAAAGAGCAAGCGAGGGCACAATTGAGAGTGCTGGAAAGATAATTACAGAGTTACAGAGAGATAGAAGAAGAGAGAGAGGGGCAGTGAGAATTGGAGTGAATAGCTTGCTTTGAGCCTAACCGGTTGGCTTTGAAAACACTCGGGAGCAAGAGGAGGAGGGGTAGAGAAAGAGAGAGAGAGAGAAAGGGAGAAAGAGAGGGGGAATATACCAAAGCAGCTCAGGGGGCCCTCATTACGATATTAAACAAGATTTAATAAGTGAGAGTGATTTGATGAGGTGATTATCCTGCCCATTAATCAAGCAGGCTTCTGTTCCTCTGTAATATGACCCATCTTTCCCCTAAACGCACCAAAGCCTCTTTAGATGCTGAGCTCCTTACTGTACTGCAGACGGGATTTCAGAACAACAAAGAAAAATTGACATATTATTTTGATTAGGTATGGGCATTCTGGATGCTCTCTCCTGTTCAGTGCATCTAGTAAATTGAACCCCTTAGCATGTGGGTCAGAAAGTAAAATCTCAATAGCCACTAAGAGAGATGACAAGTTTGGAAGCATCTGTTGTTATAAAAGTCGTGATTTGAGGGCTGAACAGAAGGCGTCCATGTGGACAGACTGGGCTGAATTGGGATTGGGAGGGTGGAGGGAGTATGAGCCTCTCTCTGAATCACGTTGGTCCGTCAGATGTCACAGAAGGCTTCTAAGGAAATTGAATGAAAAGTCACATTCATACAGTACATATGAGAAATCAGTTTTGTAGATATCGGACAAATTATGTCAATGTCGAGGCAACAGAAAAAGGAGGAAGATGGTCAAAACTATCAAATCTAATCTAATCAAATTTAATTTGTCACATGCTCCGAATACAACAACTGTAGACCTAACCATCAAATGCTTACTTACAAGCCCTTATCCAACAGTGCAGTTCAAGAAGAGTTAAGAAAAGATTTACCAAATGAACTAAAGTAAAACTATTTTAAAAAGTAACACAATAAAATAACAATAATGAACACAGGTGTTCCTGTCAAGTTGGTAGTGATCACTGCCATTTTCAAGACTTGCCATAGATTTTCAAATGATTTAGGCTAAAACTGTAGCTACATCACTCAAGAACATTCAATTGATGTCTTGGAAAGCAACTCCAGTGTATATTTGACCTTGTGTTTTAGGTTATTCACGTGCTGAAGGGTGAATTTATGTCCCAGTGTCTGTTGGAAAGCAGATTTTTCTTCAGGATTTTGCCTGTATTTAGCTCTAATCCATTTATTTGAATCCAAAAAAACTCCCTAGTCCTTGACAATGACAAGCATACACACAACATAATGCAACCACCATGCTTGAAAATATGAAGAGTGGTACTCAGTGTTATGTTGGATTTGCCACCACAATAATGATATAAAGTTAATCTCTTTGACACATTTTTTGCAGTTTTACTTTGGTGACTACAGGATTCATGTATTGGAATATGTTTTATTGTGTACAAGCTTCCTTCTTTTCACTCTGTCATTTAGGTTAGTATTGTGGAGTAACTATAATGTTATTGATCCATCCTCAGTTTTCTTCTATCAAAACCAAAACACAGTTTTAGAGCCACCATTGGCCTCATGGGAAAATCCCTGAGCAGTTTCCATCCTCTCCAGCAACTGAGTTAGGAAGGACGTCTGTATCTTTGTTTTGACTGGGTGTATTGATACACCATCCAAAGTATAAGTAATAACTTCACCATGCTCAAAGGGATATTCAATGTCATCTTTTTTATTTTTTACCCATCTACCAATCGGTGTCCTTCTTTGTGGTTGAATCTGTGTTTGAAATTCACTGCTCGACTGAGGGACCTTACTGATAATTGTATGTGTGGAGTACAGAGATGAGGTAGTCATTCAAGGATCTTGTAAAACACTATTATTGCACACAGAGTGAGTCCATGCAATTTATGATGTGACTATTTAAGCAACCGTTAACTCCTGAGCTTACAGTATTTAGGGGTTGAATACTTATTGACTCAAGACAGCTTTTAATAGAAATGTATTTGTAAACATTTCTAAAAACATAATTCCACTAAGACATTATCAGGTATTGTGTGTCGGCCAGTCATACAAAATCAAAATTTCATCCATTTCATATTTAGGCTGTAACACAAAAAAATGTGTCAAAAGTTAAGGGGTGTAGTATATATTAATATTCTATGCAGAATTGTGTGTGTATTCTTTGAATACATTTACACAGGGTACAGGTGAATTTAAAACGTCCTTTCCCCACTTCAGAGGTCCACTATGAGAATAACCATGGTAGCATCTCTTTGGGGGGAATAGTTTTAGGAAGACAGAGAACTCAAACATTTTAAAAGCTCAAGTGGAAGAAGATTACCTCAAAGCAGGCATGGGACAGAGGTTTTTCTGGGAACTACTTCAGAGCATCAATACAGTAAGCATGCAAAATATAACACAAGGAACTCTCCTTATCTTTCATCAGTCTCAGTGGACACAAACACAAACTTTCTCTCTTATAATCTCAACCCGGCTTATTAAATCAACAGATCATCTTCAAGAGCGTTTTATCACTTAATTCAAATCTGCACTGCGACCTTTGACCTCTAGACCATAATGCAGATACTTGCATTATGGTCTAGATAGATAAATAAGCAAACAACGGCTCAAAATTAGTGATCTTTGAATGTTGCACTGTAAGATCCAGTTATTCAGGTGTTAGGATAAATCAACCCTGTCAAAGATTACAGTATGTCAGCACATTGTTTAAGATGCTATTGACCTTCACTAATTAATTCAAAGACTCAAAGAATCAAAAGCGGAGGTGAATAAAGATGGCGGTCCCCATGCACCTTCCACAACTTCCTCATTCCCTGTATTGTACATTGCTCTCCTTCACTCTTTTTTACGTCGTCATAAGCACAGCATACATTGATACCAATTCTGGCTCCAAGACACCAGCAATTTAAAAAAAAAAAAAAAAGTATATTGTGTTGAATTATTCGCACATCTTTATGCACCTTCACCATTGGTGACTATCCGATAGTGGTGCACTGGATCTGACAGACACCAAAAGATAATCATCACTACTTATAATCTATTGCCAGGTAAAATTCCATGACTGTAAAATAAAGCTAGACTGTTTAAAAAAAGGGCAAAAACAGCATTTGTAATGACGTGCTTTCTAAGAAAGACAACAAGTGACTTTATCCCCATCTCTCCATTTCTGTGCACTCCCTCCCTCTCTCTTTCTCTCCGTGGCCGTGTATCTAAACAACGTAATTTGAGTAAATGACAGGAGAACATCTGCTGTGCATAAGAGAGGGGCCAACACTTTAACATGCAGATGTCTCTCTCCATCTCCATTTGTTCAATAATTACTGCAATGCAATGTGGGGAAATCTATATTTTTATAGCTTTAGACCATTCTTAACAGTTGCTGATGCGAGATGTGTGTGCATGAGTGTATGTCTCCAGAGGCGGATTATTACACCATTTGGCCAGAGCAAGCTGTAACAGCAGAGAATCACACTAATTCCATCATGCCCTTGGCGTGTCACTGACGGGCTCCGAGTAACCGATGATGCCTCGATGCCACTACTTGGCCACCAGAGGTTTGGCACATAATATGTAAGGGTAAGGCTTGTGGTTATTAAGGCTTGAGCATTGTGTATATAAACACTATGAAAGTGCAGGTCAAGGTTTTGGTCTACCTGTGACTTTGGTCTGATGACATTTCCTGATAGAAGACAATTGTGCTTTGGCTGGCATTGATGATTGGGATAAAGAAATTGGACCTTTGAGGGTGTAAGTATTTTCATAATAAAGGAGAAAGTCATTACAATATCAAAAGGTTACTTCAAACACATCACATTCATCAACAGCATTTATAAAGCAATCATACAAATCAAAGCATAATGTCTATATTCAGAGTATTTCTATTTATTATGGATCCCAGTAAAACAATACAGCAGGATAATAGCTCTTATTGAACATTAATTGAAAGGCTAGAGTGACAGTTATCCACTAAAAATTATCCACTAAAAAGATCCATTCAAGAAAATAGGAAATTGCTCCCAAGGATGAACCAGATTTGTGGAGGTCTACAATTTTTCTTGGCTGATTTGTTTTGATTTTCCCATGATGTAAAGCAAAGATGCACTGAGTTTGAAGGTATGCCTTGTAATATATCCATAGGTACACCTCTAATTGACTCAATTTATGCCAATTAGCCTATCAGAAGCTTCTACAGCCATGACGTCATTTTATGGTATTTTCTAAGCTGTTTAAAGGCACAGTCAACTTAGTGTATGTAAACTTCTGACCCACTGGAATTGTGATAGTGAATTATAAGTGAAATAATCTGTCTGTCAACAATTGTTGGAAAAATTACTTGTATCATGCAAAAAGTAGATGTCCTAACCGATTTACCAAAACTATAGTTTGTTTAACAAGACATTTGTGGAGTGGTTGAAAAACGAGTTTTAATGACTCCAACCTAAATGTATGTAACGATTCTCATCCTCGTCTGATGAGGAATATGAAGGATCTGACCAAAATGCAGCGTGGTACCTGTCCATGTTAACTTTATTCATCTGAACACAAAATAACAAAGGTGAAACAACGAAAAAAACGAAACATTCCTATCAGGTGACAAAACACAAAACAGCAAACAACTACCCACAAACACTGGTGGGAACAGGCTACCTAAGTATGGTTCTCAATCAGAGACAATGATAGACAGCTGCCTCTGATTGGGAACCATACCAGGCCAAACACAGAAATAAAAAACAACAACAAAAACATAGAATGCCCACCCAAACTCACACCCTGACCAAACCAAAAATAGACACATAAAAAAAGGAACTAAGGTCAGAACGTGACAGTACCCCCCCACCCCCCCAAAGGTGCGGACTCCGGCCGCAAAACCTGAACCTATAGGGCAGGGTCTGGGTGGGCATTTCACCGCGGTGGCGGTTCTGGTGCGGGACGTTGACCGCACTCCATCTTAGTCTTGGCCCATTTATGTGGCGCCTCTGGAGTGGCGACACTCACCACCGACTTCGGACTGGGCACCCTTACAGCGGGCCCCGAATAGGTGGGAGACTCTGGCGGCGCCGGGCAGGCGGGAGACTCTGGCGGCGCCGGGCAGGCGGGAGACTCTGGCGGCGCCGGGCAGGCGGGAGACTCTAGCGGCGCCGGGCAGGCGGGAGACTCTGGCGGCGCCGGGCAGGCGGGAGACTCTGGCGGCGCCGGGCAGGCGGGAGACTCTGGCGGCGCCGGGCAGGCAGGCGGCTCCGGACTGACGGGAGAACCTGGAGGGAGGAGACGGAGAGACAGCCACCGGACCCACCAGGCTGGGGAGACCTATAGGAGGCCTGGTGCTTGGAGGAGGCACCGGATGGACTGGGCTGTTGGGGAGCACTGGAGCTCTGGTGCGTAGCCTTGGCACCACTCCTCCAGGCTGGATGACCACTTTAGCCCAGACCCTCCAGAGTGCAGGCACAGGTTGAACCGGTCTGTGGGGGAGCACTGGAGATCTGGTGCATACCACTCGCACCTCTCCCTTAGGCTCAATGCCCACATTCGCTCGGCACGGGCGGAGCGCAGGCATAGGGCGAACTACACCCTCCCAGTGCCCCGGCGCAGGATACCCTGGGCCGAAACGGTGTACCGGAGACCAAACACGCTGAGCTGGCACAACACAGCCTGGCTGGATGCCCACTCTCGCATGGCACTTGCGAGAGTGGCCTATAGTGCTCCGGGCTATGAGCGCGCACTGGCGACACCGTGCGCTTCACCGCATAACACGGTGCCTGACCAGTACTACGCTTCTTCCTGTAAGCACAGGGAGTTGGCTCAGGTCTATCGCCTGACTCTGCCAATCTCCCCGTGTGCCACCCCCCAAATGTTTTTTTTTGGCGCTGCCTCTCGTGCCTGTTGCGTTGCCTTACCTCATATCGCCCCGCTCAGCTTTAGCTGCCTCCAGTTCTTCTTTGGGACGACGACATTCCCCAGCCTGTGCCCAGGGTCCCTTCCCATCCGACATCTCCTCCCAAGTCCAGGAGTCCTGAACCTTCAGCTCCCTGTTACCACGCTGCTTGTTCCGTTTGTGATGGGTAATTCTGTAACGATTCTCGTCCTTGTCTGAAGAGGACTATGAAGGATCAGACCAAAATGCTGCGTGGTACGTGTCCATGTTAACTTTATTAATCTGAACACAAAATAACAAAGGTGAAACAATGAAAAAACGAAACAGTCCTATCAGGTGACAAAATACAAAACAGGAAACAACTACCCACAAACACAGGTGGGAACAGGCTACCTAAGTATGGTAATCAGAGACAACGATAGAGAGCTGCCTCTGATTGGGAACCATACCAGGCCAAACACAGAAATGCAAAACAACAACAAAAACATAGAATGTCCACCCCAACTCACGCTCTGACCAAACCAAAAATAGAGACATAAAAAAAGGAACTAAGGTCAGAACGTGACAGTGTATGTAAACTTCAGACTTCAACTGTATGTTATATAGGAAAAAGTCAGTTATAAATGATTCTGTCCTAGTTAAAAGCAAGTTATCATCCAATAGGCTCTGATTAAAGTTCCAATATCCTCATCCACAAGGAAATTCTGGAAGAGTAATATATATGCCAATTATGTGATGGTCCGAACGCATTCTATCCCCTATCAACACTTTTTAAACGTTTGGTGTCAATGTCTCACCCTGATGTGTTTCACATGTCTTTTTGATTGTCTCCACCCCCTCCGGGTGGTGCCCATCTTCCCCATTATCCCCTCTGTATTTATACCTGTGTTCTCTGTTGGTCTGTTGCCAGTTCGTCTTGTTTGTCAAGTCAACCAGCGGTTTTGTGTCTCAGCTCCTGCTTTTCCCAGTCTCTTTTCTACTCGCCCTCCCTTGCTTGTCCTGACTCTGACTCTGAGCCTGCCTGCTGACCTGTACCTTTGCCCCACCTCTGGATTATTGACCTCTGCCTACCCTGAGCCTGCCTGCCGTCCGGTACCGCTGCCCCACCTCTGGTTTACTGACCCTTGCCTGCCTTGACCTGTCTATTGCCTGCCACTGTTTGATTATTAAACCATTGTTAATTCGCCGTTGTCTACATCTGGGACTTACCTTCATACCTGATAGTCAGAGAATTACATAAGACAATAATCAAGATGAGTATCTAGATTGAGCCTCCGCCATGTATATCTCATTAGCTTCAGAGTTGGTTCTGTTAGGTGACCTAAACTGGGATATGCTTAACACCCCGGCAGTCCTTCAATCTAAGCTAGATTCCCTCAATCTCACACAAATCATCAAGGAACCTACCAGGTACAACCCGAAATCTGTGAACATGGGCACCCTCATAGACATTATCCTGACCAACTGGCCCTCCAAATACACCTCCGCTGTCTTCAACCAGGATCTCAGCGATCACTGCCTCATTGCCTGTATCCGCTACGGGTCCGCGGTCAAACGACCACCCCTCATCACTGTCAAACGCTCCCTAAAACACTTATGCGAGCAGGCCTTTCTAATCGACCTGGCCCGAGTATCCTGGAAGGATATTGACCTCATCCCGTCAGTTGAGGATGCCTGGTCATTCTTTAAAAGTAACTTCCTCTCCATCTTAGATAAGCATGCTCTGTTCAAAAAAATGCAGAACTAAGAACAGATATAGCCCTTGGTTCACTCCAGAACTGACTGCCCTCGTCCAGCACAAAACCATCCTGTGGCGGACTGCAATAGCATTGAATAGTCCCTGCGATATGCAACTGTTCAGGGAAGTCAGGAAACAATACACGCAGTCAGTCAGGAAAGCAAAGGCCAGCTTTTTCAAGCAGAAATGTGTATCCTGTAGCTCCAACTCCAAAAAGTTCTGGGACACTGTAAAGTCCATGGAGAAAAAGAGCACCTCCTCCCAGCTGCCCACTGCACTGAGGCTAGGCAACACGGTCACCACCGATAAATCCATGATAATCGAAAACTTCAGCAAGCATTTCTCAACGGCTGGCCATGCCTTCCTCCTGGCTACTCCAACCTCGGCCAACAGCTCCGCCCCCCGCAGCTACTCGCCCAAGCCTCCCCAGCTTCTCCTTTAACCAAATCCAGATAGCAGATGTTAAGATAGACCTGGACCCATACAAATCAGCTGTGCTTGACAATCTGGAACCTCTATTTCTGAAACTATTCACCGCCATTGTCACAGCCCCTATTACCAGCCTATTCAACCTCTCTTTCGTATCATCTGAGATCCCCAAGGATTGGAAAGCTGCCGCAGTCATCCCCCTCTTCAAAGGGGGAGACACCCTGGACCCAAACTGTTACAGACCTATATCCATACTGCCCTGCCTATCTAAGGTCTTCGAAAGCCAAGTCAACAAACAGATCACTGACCATCTCGAAACCCACCGTACCTTCTCCGCAGTGCAATCTGGTTTCTGAGCCGGTCACGGGTGAACCTCAGCCACACTCAAGGTACTAAACGATATCATTAACCGCCATCGATACAAGACAGCGGTCTTCATCGACCTGGCCAAAGCTTTCGACTCTGTCAATCATCATATTCTTATTGGAGGGCATGATGTCCGGTCCTCTGGCAGTCTCTATGGGGGTGCCACAGGGTTCAATTCTCGGGTCGACTCTTTTCTCTGTATATATCAATGATGTTGCTCTTGCTGCTGGCAATTCCCTGATCCACCTCTACGCAGACGACACCATTCTGTATACTTCTGGCCCTTCCTTGGACACTGTGGTATCTAATCTCAAAACAAGCTTCAATGCCATACAACACTCCTTCTGTGGCCTCCAACTGTTCTTAAACGCTAGTAAAAACCAAATGCATGCTTTTCAACCATTCGCTGCCTGCACCCGCACGCCCGACTTGCATCACCACCCTGGATGGTTCCGACCTAGAATACGTGGACATCTATAAGTACCTAGGTGTCTGTCTAGACTGTAAACTCTCCTTCCAGACTCATATCAAACATCTCCAATCTAAAATCAAATCTAGAATCGGCTTTCTATTTCGCAACAAAGCCTCCTTCACTCACACCGCCAAACTTACCCTAGTAAAACTGACTATCCTATTGATCCTCAACTTCGGCGATGTCATCTGCAAAATAGCCTCCAATACTCTACTCAGCAAACTGGATGCAGACCCACTGGCTCCAGGTCATCTACAAGTCCATGCTAGGTAAAGCTCCACCTTATCTCAGTTCACTGGTCACGATGGCAACACCCACCCATAGCACGCGCTCCAGCAGGTGTATCTCACTGATCATCCCTAAAGCCAACACCTCATTTGGCCGCCTTTCCTTCCAGTTCTCTGCTGCCTGTGACTGGAACGAATTGCAAAAATCACTGAAGTTGGAGACTTTTATCTCCCTCACCAACTTTAAACATCTGCTATCTGAGCAGCTAACCGATCACTGCAGCTGTACATAGTCCATCGGTAAATAGCCCACCCAATTCACCTACCTCATCCCCATACTGTTTTTATTTATTTAATTTTCTGCTCTTTTGCACACCAGTATCTCTACCTGCACATGACCATTTGATCATTTATCACTCCAGTGTTAATCTGCTAAATTGTAATTATTCGCCTTCCTCCTCATGCCTTTTGCACACAATGTATATAGACTCTATCTTTTATTCTACTGTGTTATTGACTTGTTTATTGTTTACTCCATGTATAACTCTGTTTTGTTATCTGTTCACACTGCTATGATTTATCTTGGCCAGGTCGCAGTTGTAAATGAGAACTTGTTCTCAAATAGCCTACCTGGTTAAATAAAGGAAATAAAATAAATAAAAATGGAGGTCAGGATGTTTAACTCCATAATATCGACAGAAACATGGCAAACGTTGTTTAGAATCAATCCTCAAGGTGTTTTTCACATATCTATTCGATGATAAGTCACTCGTGGCAGTTTGGTTTCTCCTCTGTTCAAAATGAAAAAATGCACGCACCTGGAGATTACGCAATAGTTTTGACGGAGGACACCGAGCGGACACCTGGTAAATGTAGTCTCTTATGGTCAATTTTCCAAGGATATGCCTACAAATACATCACAATGCTGCAAACACCTTGGGGAAACGACAGAAAGTGTAGGCTCTCTCCTTGCCCATTCACAGCCATATAAGGAGACATTGGAACACAGCGCCTCAAATCTGGCTCACTTCCTGTATGAAATTTCATCTTGGTTTCGCCTGTAGCATTAGTTCTGTGGCACTCAAAGACAATATCTTTGCAGTTTTGGAAACGTCAGAGTGTTTTCGTTCCAAAGCTGTCAATTATATGCATAGTCGAGCATCTTTTCGTGACAAAATATCTTGTTTAAAACGGGAACGTTTTTCATCCAAAAATGAAATACTGCCCCCAGAGGTACAAGAGGTTAAGCCCGCTTATATCCACTAATTGCAATATATCCATGACATTCATGAGGATGATAGTTTGTAGTGTGATTTCCTTTACAGTCCATAGAGGTATTTATAAACATATTATAATCTCCTACCATAAGAGTCTTGTATTGCTTGTGGGGTTGATCATTTATTATATATATTTTCAAAGAAGCGTGGATCATGGTTATTTGGACCGTATAGGTTAATGAGCCATATCTGTTTTTGGTCCAATGACATATTTAAAATCATCCATCTTCTTTGCGGATCTGTTTGGACAATTTGCACATTTGGATCAAAATTACTGTTGAATAATATCATCCCCCATTTTGAGTTTCTTCGCCCATGGGAGAAATATATTTCTCCCCTCCAGTCCTTTTCCACACAATTCATCTAAAATTGTTGAATGAATTTCCTGTAAACAATAGATATTATATTCCTTCTCTTTCACCCATGTAAATACCGACCTTCTTTTCTTATCTGCTAAGCCATTACAATTATAACTGTTTATACTTATTTCACCATTTACCATAATATATGTTTGTAAACTCACCATTAAAAAGTACCATAGTTATTGAGTGTCCATATAGCTATACGATGATATTTGCATGGCTACTAAGTAAACCAATTTAACCCCACTATTCCACCCATTAAAACCCCACCCCATCCCGAGTTGGGTTGTCATCCCAGTGACCGGCAGACCACCCCCGTCCCCCCGGATCCCAGGGCCCCGAGAGACCGGGACCCATCCTTCGAAAAGAGCACACAGTGCCACCCACAGAATAGAAACAGATCAGCTGCCAAAAGCATTTCCATCACCCTCACCTCAATTTGTATTATATATAGCTAATAAAAATATATATAAAAAATCCTGCTTAATTTCCATGAACAATATTTGTAATAGGGTAGGTAGTTCATGCAAAGGATTGTTACCTCTTACCAGGATTACCATTAGCAACAGTTGTGGGGCACACACACACACACAACCCCTTTCCCCCACAAACAACCATAAACTCAGATGCTCAACAGTTGTTCCATTTCAGACCCCAACTCATGAAAGTCCTTGATTTACGAATGCATATACAGTTGCAGCTATATGTGAAGGCATGCAAAAATGTGAAAAATGGGGAGATTTAATTAACCATTGTCAAGTCCTAGGTGATGGAGATCAGATACCCCCTTTCCCCTGAAACACCCAAAATCAAATCAAATCAAATCAAATTTATTTATATAGCCCTTCGTACATCAGCTGATATCTCAAAGTGCTGTACAGAAACCCAGCCTAAAACCCCAAACAGCAAACAATGCAGGTGTAAAAGCACGGTGGCTAGGAAAAACTCCCTAGAAAGGCCAAAACCTAGGAAGAAACCTAGAGAGGAACCAGGCTATGTGGGGTGGCCAGTCCTCTTCTGGCTGTGCCGGGTAGAGATTATAACAGAACATGACCAAGATGTTCAAATGTTCATAAATGACCAGCATGGTCGAATAATAATAAGGCAGAACAGTTGAAACTGGAGCAGCAGCACAGTCAGGTGGACTGGGGACACCTGACTGTGCTGCTACCAGGGCCACAATAATATGCTCCCTCTCTGAATGTCCGATTGTGACCCCTTCCCCATGGGTTACTGCAGCCAGTGTTGCCAGCACTGCCACGGTGGGGGTACACCACTGGAATCCCCACCTGCAAGGTATAAGGTAGTCAAGGTTCTAATTAACAGCTTCGAATTTCCTTGTATATTATGCTCTCATATCTGGGGGCTTTGGCTTTGTAAGACCAACCCTGCCAGGCAGGCTCAGAATCTTGAAGGGGCAGTGCTGCTTTAGTAGATCTCTGATCACATTAATGTTTCTGATTTGGCTGTTTATAGTAGGCCCATAAAACAGATGACTTCTCTTTAGTGTATGGGTCTCTCAGGTGGGTGTCTGGGGGTATAGAGTTGGGGACTGTTCCATCATGATAGGACAGTAAATAAATAAATATTAATAATTTATTTTAAAATGTATATCCCATATCTGCACAAAATCGAAAGCTCTCTCTCACAGCCCCTGCTCACAAACACACACGGGCTCTGGTGTCTGCAACCCCTATCTCTTTTCTCACTTCACTCCACATTTTTCCAAACACAAAACCACACACCCCACCTTCCATCACAATACATCCGCTCATACCCAACATACTGTGCCTTCTATGTCCTTTGTGTTTTATCTCTACCATGTTAATTCTGAGTACTTTTGTGTTCCAATTCCTTATATTTGAAGTTGTATTATTTAGCTAATTATCCTTCTTCTAATGCGGTCTTATCAATTTATGAAATACTATAAATGGAAAGTCTAAAATAAATGATTTTCCAACATTCCCTATCTAGAATGGTATAGTGTAGTTGTTGTTTATTTCTTTAACAATTGTTGTATTTTATTGCTTTTCTATATATACAGTGCCTTGCAAAAGTATTCATCCCCCTTGGAGTTTTTCCTATTTTGTTGCATTACAACCTGTAATTTAATGGATTTTATTTGGATTTCATTTAAGCACACTGCTAAAGCAACACTCGAGTGGTTTAAGGGGAAATATTTAAATATTTTGGAATGGCCTGGTCAAAGCCCAGACCTCAATCCAATTGAGAATCTGTGGTATGACTTATTGATTGCTATACACCAGCGGAACACATCCAACTTGAAGGAGCTGGAGCAGTTTTGCCTTGAAGAATGGGCAAAAATCCCATTGGCTAGATGTGCCAAGCTTATAGAGACATACTTCAAGAGACTTGTAGCTGTAATTGTTGCAAAATCTGGCTCTACAAAGTATTGACTTTGGGGGGGGGGAGGTTGAATAGTTATGCACACCCAAGTTTAACAATTTGTTTGGTCTTAATTTTGGTTTGTTTCACAATAAATCATATTTTGCATCTTCAAAGTGGTAGGCATGTTGTATAAATCAAATGATACAAATCCCCCCACAAAAAATCCATCTTAATTCCAGGTTATAAGGCAAGAAAATAGAAAAAATGGCAAGGGGGGTGAATACTTTCGCAAGCCACTGTATTTTTAATTACAATCCCTACCATGGCTAGTATTGGGTGTTCCATTATTCGACTCCTCTATGGGAATTTTGTAATATTTAGAATAGCCATGGAGTAGTCTTTGTGTCTCCGAACATTTGGTTACCAATATACAGTTTATCGACTATCAGAGCTACAAGTTTCCTTTTTAATCTATTTTCCTTGAAGATTTGGTACAGAACTTTGTGCCGTTCTGCAATTTCCTTCAGGAACTGATCAGTTATGCCTATTTTTGTGACAGTAAGTCTTTTAACAAGGCTTTTAACCATTATTTTTTCTTCAAAGAAAGGAAATTTGGCAACAATTGGGTGCTCATATCTCTTTCCTCTCTGTCCGAAATGATGTTCCCGTTCAGTTGGATTTTGACAGCTTCGTGTGGGATCTGAAGCTCTGTTAGGAGTTTTTTTTAGGATAAAAGGAAAAGGAATAGAGCTAAGCACAGGCAAAGTCCTAGAGGAAATCTTGGTTCAGTCTGCTTTCCAACAGACACGGTTCAGTCTGCTTTCCAACAGACACTGTGAGACAAATCCACCTTTCAGCAGGACAATAACCTAAAACGCACAGCCAAATATACACTGGAGTTACTTACAAAGATTACATTGAATGCTCCTGAGTGGCCTAGTTACAGTTTTGACTTAAATCGGCTTGAGAATTTATGGTAAAAAAAAAATCCTTGTCTAACAATAATCAATAATTCAAGTTGATTGACCTTGAAGAATTGTACAAGTAATATTTTTCCATCTAGGTTTGCAAAAAGACAGCTTTAATCACAACCAAAGGTCATTCTAACATGTATTGACTCAGGGGTTACTTATCTAATAAAAATATGTTGGTGTTTTTATTTTAATTTTATTTTTTATTCTCGACTTTGACATTACATTTTGTGAAGATCGTTGACAAAAAAATTACAATTCAATCTATTTTAATCCCACTTTGTAACACAACAAAATGTGTAAAAGGTCAAGGGGTGTGAACACTTTCTGAAGGCACTGTACATGAAAAATGGATGGCTTTGTATGAAAAAGAACAATATATACTGTATATATATATATATATATATATATATATCTTGATTTACTACTGCACAAGATGAAATACCTTGAATAGGATATCCTAGGATAGGATAAAGTAATCCTTCTCCCCCTCCCCCCCCCCCCCCTTAAAAGACCTAGATGCACTATTGTAAAGTGGCTGTTCCACTGGATGTCATAAGGTGAAAGCACCAATTTGTAAGTCGCTCTGGATAAGAGCGTCTGCTAAATGACTTAAATGTTGAAGTAGGTGAGCGGATAGTGGAATACTTGAAGGGAAATAGTTGTACTATTTGTGTAAGACAACAACTTTCGACCGATTCTACTTCAACCACCACAGAACTAGTTGCAAAGAGGATCTTTCAACATGCTCTCCAATAATCCACATCCAGGAAGAAGATGACTATGGCTTTAGGAGAAATAAAAGTAAAAAAATTAAATTATAATGATATTAAATATTGAAATGTTGAAACAAGTCTTCACTCTATATTACAAATGTCTGCCTTACCATAGATTTAGAAAGGTTTATGGACTTAGACAGTGCACTTAGAATACTTGATCGCAAACAACAGTGCCCTCTCCTGTTTTTTTAAAGTAACACCTGACATTTTACACCTTCACTTTACCTTATTTTCAATGGAGAAATTAATGGAAATGTGTAATCTATGTGTAATACAGTTTCTTGTTTTAACAATACAGGGCTATACAAAAATTTAAATGTGTAACTTGTTCATACATTTCGGTTCACTTTGATCAGCAAGGGTGCATTACCCTTACATTTGAAATTGCATGACAATGAAATAATATATTTTTTAAGTTAATACAAAATATTTTGTTTTAGAGGAATACATATGAAAATGCTGAGAATTATCTCCTGGGTTTACTTGGTAGTTTCTTACCTGTTTTTAAAATCAAACGGTCATCCTTTAGCATGTGACTTTAAATGCTAACATCTAGCATGCTAGTCTGGTCTGTACCATTTCCATAACCCTCTCAGGTTTCTCCATTGACCAGACATAGGCCAGAGAGGCTAACACAAATACAAAGAAAAACCATCTGGCTCCAACATAAAGAATAGAGACAGACTGAATGGTAGGACGCTTTTCAGATTAAATGTGGATGTATGAAATATACACTCTTTGTCATTAGCCTGTTTGGAAAAAGCAGTTGTCACTGGCTGTGTTCAAATCCGAAAACATAACTACTTTCCCCTGCCCTTAATAGGACTAGATGGATGTAAGCAATATGCCAGAAACTCCTCCTAGCCTATCACAGGGCTGAGCGAGGCCATCACCATGCTACTCACCCCTACCCAGCCTTCTTAGGACCATGACGTGGGTTTCAACACTGTGGATAAGCCCAAAGATCTTAAGAGTTATTTGCTGTACCAGTATTACATTGCCCTTGTGTCAGGCCATGTGGGACCATGTCAGAGGTCAGAAGTAAGGGTACAGATTAGGTGTGAATTCTTGAGAAACTGGATGAGGACCTCGTAAACAAACTTGTACTGGGAGATGGTCTGGACCATGAGCATCCTCTGCTGCATCAAGTGACCCAACATTATAGGGACCTCCACCCTCTGAGAGAGAAAGACCATACTTGTGTTATGATATAGAATACATGATGTATCAGTGTAGTAACAGTTTGGAGAGTAACAGGACCCATGCCAAATCTTTTTAGTTTCCTGAGGGGGAATAGGCTTTGTTGTGCCCTCTTCACGACTGTCTTGGTGTGTTTGGACCATTCGAGATTGTTGTTGATGTGGACACCAAGGAACCTGAAGCTCTCAACCTGCTCCACTACAGCCCCGTCGATGAGAATGGGGGCATGCTCAGTCCTCCTTTTCCTGTAGTCCGCAATCATCTCCGTAGTCTTGGTTACTTCGAGGGATAGGTTGTTATTCTGGCACCACCCTTCCAGGTCATTGACCTCCTCCCTATAGGGAGGTCTCGTCGTTGTCGGTGATCAGGCCTACCACTGTTGTGTCATCTGCAAACTTGGCCATGCAGTCGTGGGTGAACAGGGAGTACAGGAAGGGATTGAGCACGCACCCCTGTGGAGCTCCAGTGTTGAGGATCAGCGTGGCAGATGTGTTGCTACCTACCCTCACCACCTGGGGGGCGGCCCGTCAGGAAGTCCAGGATCCAGTTGCAGAGGGAGGTGTTTAGTCCCAGGATCCTTAGCTTAGTGATGAGCTTTGAGGGTACTATGGTGTTGAACGCTGAGCTGTAGTCAATGAATAGCATTCTCACATAAGTGTTCCTTTTGTCCAGGTGGGAAAGGGCTGTGAGGTGCAATAGAGATTGCATCATCTGTGGATCTGTTTGGGCGGTATGCAAATTGGAGTGGGTCTAGGGTTTCTGGGATAATGGTGTTGATGTGAGCCATTACCAACCTTTCAAAGCACTTCATGGCTGCATCTGGCCACGCAGCCTTTTGTATGTTGACCTGTTTAAAGGTCTTATTTACGTTGGCTACGGAGAGCGTGATCACACAGTCGTCCGGAACAGCTGATGCTCTCATGCATGCCTCAGTGTTGCTTGCCTTGAAGCGAGCATAGAAATGATTTAGCTCATCTGGTAGGCTCGTGTCACTGGGCAGCTCGTGGCTGTGCTTCCCTTTGTACTCTTTAACCTGTAGTGACACCCCATCCCGTGAACGGGACCGTTGTCATCGTCTGACACGAATTAGCATAACGCAACAGACATAAATCTTCCTAGAAAATATTCCTATTCATGAAAATCACAAGTGAAATATATTGTAACACAGCTTAGCATTTTGTTAATCACCCTGTCATCTCAGATGTTCAAAATAAGCTTTACAGCCAACGCTAGACAAGCATTTGTGTAAGTTTATCATAGCCTAGCATAGCATTATGCCTTGCTATCAGCAGGCAACCTTGTCACGGAAATCAGAAAAGCAATTCAATTAAATTGTTTACCTTTGATGAACTTCGGATGATTTCACTCACGAGACTCCCAGGTAGATAGCCAAAGTTCATTTTTTCCCAAAATATTATTTTTGTAGGCGAAACAGCTCCGTTTGTTCTTCACGTTTGGCTGAGAAATCGCCCGGAAATTGCGGTCACCACAACGCCGAAAAATATTTAAAATTACCTCCATAATGTCGACAGAAACATGGCAAACGTGGTTTAGAATCCATCCTCAAGGTGTTTTTCTATTCGATAATATACTCACAGACAATATCTTTACAGTTTTGGAAACGTTAGTGTTTTCTATCGAAAGCTGTCAATTATATGCATATTCTAGCATCTTTTCCTGACAAAATATCCCGTTTAAAATGGGAACGTTTTTTTCCAAAAATGAAAATACTGCCCCCTAGCACCAAGAGGTTTTAATCAGTTATTTTGTGATGTGAATATATACTACATGATACTAATGTATGTGGATACCTACCTAAACATCTCATTCCAAAATGATGGGCCAAATATGGATTTGGTCCCCCCTTTGCTGCTTTAACAATCTCCAGTCTTATGGGAAGGCTTTCCACTCAATGTTGGAACATTGCTGAGGGGACTTCCATTCAGTCACAACAGCATTAGTGAGGTCGGGCACTGATGTTGGGCGATTAGGCGGTGCTCGCAGTCAGCATTACAATTCATCCCAAAGGTGATTGATGGGGTTGAGATCAGGGCTCTGTGCAGGACAGTCAAGTTCTTCCACATCTATCTTGACAAACCATATTTGCATGGACCTCGCTTTGTGCACAGGGGCATTGTCTTGCTGAAACAGGAACGGGCCTTCCCCAAACTGTTGCCACAAAGGTGGAAGCACAGAACTGTCTAGAATGTCAAGTATGCCGTGGTGTTAAGATCTCCCTTCACTGAAACTAAGGGGCCTAGCCCGAACCATTAAAAACAGCCTCAGACGATTATTCCTCCTCCACCAAACGTTACAGTTGGCACTATGCACTGGAGCAGGTAGTGTTCTCCTGGCATCTGCCAAACCCAGATTTGTCTATTGGACTGCCAGATGGTGAAGTGTGATTCATCACTCCAAAAGAGTTTGTATACTCATACCTTGCTAATTTAAAATAAAGACCATAAAATATATTCTGTGTATATATGTTTTTTTATTGAGGAGTTACAATAATTCACCAACAATAAACATTTATCCCTTTGATATTTCTGAAGAAACCTTTGCTCCCAAAAAATCTTTGAGTTATAATTGTGATGAGTCATATATCTGTGGAATAGCTTTTTTTTTTTTTTTTTTTGAGTGTTCAAAGTTTCCACGAGCACAGTGGTCTCCATCATTGGGAAATTGAAAAAATATGGAACAACCCAGACTCTGTCTAGAGCAGGCTGTCTGAACAAACTGAGCAACCAGGCAAGATGGACCTTGGATCAGGGAGGGGACCAAGAACCCAATGACCAGTCTGACAGAAGTACAGAGTTTATTGGCTGAGATGAGATAAACTGCCAGACAGACAACAGTCTCTACAGTGTTTCACAGATCTGGGCTTTATGGGAGAGTGGCCTCTCGGAAGCCTCTGACAGAATGGCTGGAGTTTGCAAAAAAGGCATGTGAAAGACTCTGAGATCATAGGGCAAAATATTATGTGGTCTGATGAGACAAAAATTTGACCTGAATGCAAAGCAATATGTCTCGAGAAAATCAGGCACAGCTCATCACCCATCTAACACCATCCTTACCGTGGTGCATGGTGGTGGCAGTTTCATGCTATGGGGATGCTCTTCGCTGGGAGACTGTTAAGGATAGAGGGAACAATGAATGGTGTCAAATAAATAAAAACTCATTGATGAGAACCTGCTTTGACCTTAGACTCGGGTGAAGATTTATGTTCCAACAGGACAATGACCTCAAGCATATAGCCAAAGCCCAAACTGGGCTACATTTCAAACACTTAGAAGCCACACCCTCTCCCCTCAGCTCTCAAATTAAGTGGACATTTCTGATGACGTATCATGATGTTTGACAAGTTGACACTTGCAGGGCAAGGGAAGAATGAATACATTTTAAATTGACCGCTCTTGCCCGGAAATGTGTCAATAATTGTTGTGTTTTCAGTCATCATGGAACTGTTGTGTGTGCCTTACATCCTACTATATCAAGTAAATTGAAAATGACAATGTATAAGTGTGATGTCAGGGAAAGCTATGTGCATAAGCTAATGTTTCCAAAAGCTAACCAAACAAAAACATAATCACTTTTATGATACGTTTTTGAGACATCATGTGCATTAGTAGCACAATTTCTAACTGATCTACATTCGTTTTTACTTACACTTGTATAACTTGTTTTCTGCTCAATATTAATGTTGGTTTTAATTTTTGGAGTTTTCTTAGTGGTTGTACTATCATTGCGAATTGAATTATGGGGTATTTCAGGCTCCGGAGTGAACATAATTGTACCCTCGCAAACTCAATCAAAAATGGGGGCTGAGAGGCTTACATTGCCAACTTCCATTGCTTGGCTAATAATTTGGACCAACGACAAAGATGGCCGCGGGGATTCCTCCTAGGGCATATGGTGAGGGTAAGAGGAGGAGGGTGTGTTTTTTGAAACGCAGCCCTGGAATGTCTTGAGAACAAGAATGTGAGTCGCCCAGCAAAAGCACAGATTTGAATCCTTTGTGGAAAGACTTGAAGATTGCTGTTCACCACCGCTCCTGATTTAACGTTAAGGTAGATCGGGAGTGGTGGTTCACAGCAATCTTCAAGTCTTTCCACAAAAGAAAAAATCTGCAAGGAGTAATTGGAGAAAATCCCCAAATCCAGATGTGCAAAGCTCATACAGACATACCTAAAATGACTCAAAGCTGTAATCAGCGCCAAAGGTGCTTCTAAAAGTATTGACAAAGGCGTGTAAATAATTATGTACATTAGATATTTCTGTATTTCATTTTCCAAAAATGTGCAAACATGTTTCACTTTGTCATTATAGGGTATTGTGTGTAGACAGGTGAGAGAGAAAAAAATCTATTTAATCCATTTTGAATGCAGGCTGTAACACAACAAAATGTGGAATTAAGTCAAGTGGTATGAATACATTCTGAACACACTGTATTTATTTATTTAACCTTTATTTATATATGCATAGTCACTTTAACCATATCTACATGTACATACTACTTCAATCAGCCTGACTAACCGGTGTCTGTACGTAGCCTCACTACTTTTATAGCCTCGCTACTGTATATAGGCTGTCCTTTTACTGTTGTTTTATTTCTTTACTTACCCATTGTTCACCTAACACCTTTTTTGCACTATTGGTTAGAGCCTGTAAGTAAGCATTTCACTGTAAGGTCTGTTGTATTCAGCGCACGTGACAAATACATTTAATTTGATTTGATTTAACCAGGTGAGTCTTAAGAACAAATTGTTATTTATACTAAATAAAAATATAAATGCAACATGCAACAATTTCAAAGGTTTTACTGAGTTACAGTTCATATAAGGAAATCAGTCAATTGAAATAAATAAATTAGGCCCTAATCTATGGATTTCACGTGACTGAATACAGATATGAATCTGTTGGTCACAGATACATAAAATAAAAGGTAGGGACGTGGATCAGAAAACACGTCAGTATCTGGTGTGACCAACATTTCCCTCATGCAGTGTGACACATCTCCTTTGCATAGAATTGATCAGGCTATTGATTGTGGCCTGTGGAATGTTGTCCCAGTCTTCTTCAACGGCTATGCGAAGTTGCTGGATATTGGTGGGAACTGGAACACGCTGCCATACACGTCGATCCAGAGCATCCCAAACATGCTCAATGGGTGACATGTCTTGTGAGTATGCAGGCCATGGAAGAACTGGGACACTTTCAGCTTTCAGGAATTGTGTAAAGATCCTTGCGACATGGGGCTGTGTATTATCATGCTGAAACATGAGGTGATTGAGGCGGATGAATGGCTAGACAAAAATATTCAGTTCTCTGGCAACAACTCTGGTAGAATTCCTGCAATCAGCATGCCAATTGCACTCTCCCTCAAAACTTGAGACATCTTTGGCATTGTGTTCTGTGACAAAACTGCACATTTTAGAATGGCGTTTTATTGTTCCCAGCACAAGGTGCACCTTTGTAATTATCATGCTGTTTAATTAGCTTCTTGATGTGCCTCACTTGTCAGGTGGATGGATTTTCTTGGCAAAGGAGAAATACTCACTAGTAGGGATGTAAACAAATGTGTGTATTGAAAATGTCTGGGATCTTTTATTTCAGTTCATGAAACATGAAACCAACACTGTTTCATTTATATTTTGTTCAGTATACAAAGATGGCCTGGAAGATTTACACAAATGAAAAACAGTAGTAACAAACACTGGAAGCTGTCCTTGGCAGCATATACAAAATATTATTAATCATAATAGTAGTATTGTCAATGGCAATTTGTACTCCCCTTGTACCAAACACGTTGATCAATCATCCAGTTCCTTTTTAATCCAATATAAATCAGATGTACTTCAGACCACCATCACAGATTAGGCATATTGATTTGTTGTTTGTTATTCCCTCCTGATAAGAGTTATTTGTCATTAGAGGTCTGATGACTTGATTGATTCACCACAGTCAAGTAAAATAGCTTAAGTCAAGCTAACAGACACTGAGGAAGTGTGTAATGATGTTCAAATACTATATAGTACTTGACGTGATACCAAACCTGTGCTCTGTACCAAACCACAGTATAGGATTCCATTTAGAACAGACTGCATTCCTGTTCAGCCTCCACCCAGCAGTGTTGACATGTACTGAAGCACCTTTTCTCCTCTATGTATACATTTAAGGGTCATTGGTGACGTATACATTTATTTTAATGTGAAACACATACATTGAGTATTCTATACAGACAGTATATGTTACAAGCAACAAAGACTAACAATAATGGCATCCTAAATTACAAAGTACAATGAGGGTCAACTGTAAAACCATATCTTTGTCCAGCATGAGACATTACATCCAAACTTTTTAAAAATGAATTAATCTTTCTTTTGGGCACAACACACACATACAGCTTTCAATGAGCACACGTGTCCCTACCCCTACATTGCGTTCAGAGTCTTAAAGGTAAGGGGTAAACCAATGTCACCAAGAAGATCTGGGTAAATCTATCAGTGAACCCGTGACCTCTGAACTCTGACTCACTTGGACTGGTTCAGGTTCTGGTTCAAGTCAGAGGTTTTTGTCCCAGCCGGAGAACTCCTCATCAGCCAGAGCCTGGTCGAAGGGGAAGCGATCAAAGTTGATGTAGCACGGACCCTGGAGGAAAAGAGGGGGGGAAGGGGAGCTCATATCATTGGCTGCCTGGGAATGACAGTCACACTGGATATGACAGTTAATAAATTGCAGCTACTTAAGGGCAAAACACATTTACTGAGGTCCAAAATAGGGGAGGATAATCAAACATATTTTTTGTTGCTTTGGGGAGGGTTGTGTGTTTTTTTTATTGGGCACAGGGGAGTGTGTGTCTTTTCCCTGGTTTACATTAGCTCTTTTGTGGATTTCTTATATACTTTCTTCCATCCTAGCCATATTTCCTCATCTGCTTGCATGCACCTCCCATATATTAATGTGCACCATGCTTTTCCACGTGCTAACTTTTACTATACCATAATATTGTCAACCAGTCTAACTGTCTATCCTGCCCTCTATCCACCAATCGCAGTGTCACACCCTGATTTGTTTCAACTGTCTTTGTGCTTGTCTCCAACCCCTCCAAGTGTCACCTATCTTCCCCATTATCCCCAGTGTATTTATACCTGTGCTCTCTGTCTGTTACCAGTTAGTTTTGTTCGTCAAGCCTACCAGCAGTTTTCCCCTTGCTCCTGTCTTTTTCTAGTTTTCACGGTTTTGACCATTCTGCCTGCCCTGACCCTGAGCCTGCCAGCCATTCCGTACCTTTTGGACTCTGATCTGAATTACTGATCTATTCCTGCCCTTGACCTGTCGTTTTGCCAGCCCCCTGTTCTATTAATAAACTTGTGTTACTTTGACACTGTCTTCTCCTGAAACGTGATACATAGTGACAATAGTGGTAGGTGGATAATTTGTCCAGATCTGCGGTAGGCTAACTAGCAATCATACCACGCATAAAAGCATTCAAAGCTGCATCAATTATCATTATGAATCCACAAGAACAAATAGGAATAGCTGATATGCACCTGAGAGGCCAGGTGCATCATTATATGCATAAAAGAACAGTGAAGACATGATACATGCAGCTGAAAAAGCTCCCCTATTGATCTTGTACAATTATCCTGCCTAGACTAGCCTTCCACACCAAAATGCTATGAATAATTGCATTATTGTTTTCAAATGAGTACAAAATTCTACTCTTGGTTGCAGTGAAAATGCCCTAGCACCATGGCCTGATGACTCCTGGCTGTCCCCATCCCCAGTCTAACTGGTCCATCTGGTCCTGCTGCTGATCCAGTTTCTGCACTTCTGCCATTGGCTATGAAACCCTGACCTGTTTCTCTCTAGGTTTCTTCCTAGGTTGCTGCCTTTCTAGGAAATGTTTTCTAGCCACTGTTCTCCTACATCTGCATTGCAGAATGTGTGTATATGAATTTTTTAGGACAAATAAAATCTATCAATCCAAACTGTGTAACGGCCAGTTGATGAATGGAAAGAGACATCTGTTACAAAATAACAAAAAGTTTAATGACATTCAGAGATTGTCAACCCAAGTCTTGGATACTAGGAGGGCCTACAAGGTAGGGAGGGAAGTATTTTCTGTTTGTCGAGATTTACATAGTCTATTTCAAATCAAATCAGATTTTAAGTAAGATATGTAAACATTATTAAAGTGGCATTGTATGAAGTGACTAGCGATCAATTTATTAAAGTTGCATTGTTTGGGTCACAATATAGGCAGCAGCCTCTCTGAGTTTGTGAATGCTGTTTAGCAGTCTGATGGCCTTGAGATAGAAGCTGTTTTTCAGTCTCTCGGTCCCAGCTTTGATGCACCTGTACTGTCCTAGCCTTCTGGATGGTAGCGGTGTGAACAGGCAGTAGCTTGGGTGGTTGATGTCTTTGATGATCTTTTTGACCTTCCTGTGACATCGGGTGCTGTAGGTGTCATGGAGGGCAGGTAGTTTGCCCCCGGTGATGCGTTGTGCAGACAGCACCACCCCCTGGAGAGCCTTGCGGTTGAGGGCGGTGCAGTTGCCGTACCATCCTGACAGGATGCTCTCGATTGTGAATCTCTAAAAGTTGGCAGGGTATTGGGGGGACAAGCCAAATTTCTTCAGCCTCCTGAGGTTGAAGAGGTGAAGGTGCACCTTCTTCACCACACTGTCTGTGTGGGTGGACCATTTCAGTTTGTCTGTAATGTGTACACTTAGGAACTTTTCCACCTTCTCCACTGCTGTCCCGTCAATGTGGATAGGAAGGGTGCTCCCTCTGCTGCTTTCTGAAGTCCATGATTGATTTAAAATGTTTTACTCACATCAGCCACGGAGAAGGAGAGGTGGGGGCGCAGTCCTTGTTAGCGGGCCGCCATGGTGGCACTGTATTATCCTCAAAGTGGGCAAAGAAGGTGTTTAGTTTGTCTGGAAGTGTGACGTTGGTGTCCGTGACATGGCTGGTTTTCTGTTTGTTGTCCGTGATTTCCTGTAGACCCTGCCACATGCGTCTCGTGTCCGAGCAGTTGAATTGCGAATCCACCTTGTGTCTGTACTGGCATTTCGCTTGTTTGATTGCCTTGTGGAGGGAATAACTGTACTGTTTATATTTAGTCATATTTCCAGACCTCTTTCCATGGTTAAAAGTGGTGGATCGCGCTTTCAGTTTTGCGCGAATGCTGCCATCCATCCATGGTTTCTGGTTAGGGTAGGTTTTAATAGTCACAGTGGGTACATCTCCAATGCACTTCCTTATAAAAGCACTCACCGAGTCAGCGTACAGCTTGATGGAAAAGCACAGTGGTGGAGCCGATTCTGGCAACATATCCCGAGAGAGCCATTTTTCCGGGAAGCAGAGAATGTTACAATCTCTGATATCTCTATGGAAGGCAACCCTTGCTCGAATTTGTGGTGTTGAAAACACAAACCAATATTAAAGTGCTCGAAGACGGTATGCTTAGTTTATTGTTTGTGCATTGGCACAGAAATCTGTTGGTGAAAAATTCATTGCATATATTTTATATAATTATAAACATGGCATCAGAATCATTGTCTGCTGCCAGCTCTGATCGTAGTGTAATGAAACAGGCAGGAGAGTGAGCCCGTCCGTGGTGGTCGGCGAACCCTCAACCTTCTGGCCCGTAGCCCTGCATGGCATCAACTGTGCCACAAAAGCATGCTGTGGCAAAGTCAATATCCACATTTATAAACACAGGGTCGCTACAGTTATTTGTATTAGTGGTCCCCACCCCCACCAGTACATTTCTGACTGCCCCTTACCACACAATCTGTAACATGAATGTCACTTGATCTTTATAAAGTGTGAAAACCTATTGCTGGAAAAATGTGTTCACTAAAAAGACAACAGCTGTTGAAAATAAATTTGGGTTGACTCGCGGCCTTTGGAAAACCGTAGGGGTAAGAGTCCGCTGTGGTGTTCATATGTCGCTGCATCAAAACCTTTCTTCCGGTGGTGTTATAGTGGCAAAAACTCCTGGTTCGAATCCAGCCTGTATCACAACCGGCCGTGATTGGGAGTCTCATAGGACGGTGCAAAATAGGCCCAATGTTGGCCGTTGTAGGCCATAAGAATGTGTTCTTAACTGACTTGCCTAGTAAAATAAAGGTTAAATTTAAATATATATATAAATAAAAATGGAAGATTCTTCTAGCCCCTTCATATTAATGGTATCTGTTGCTCTTATATAAGTCTTACTTGTCACGCCCTGGCCATAGAGAGGCTTTTATTCTCTATTTTGGTTAGGCCAGGGTGTGACTAGGGTGGGAATTCTAGTTTCTTTATTTCTATGTTTTCTGTTTCTATGTTTTGGCCAGGTATGGTTCTTAATCAGGGACAGCTGTCTATCGTTGGGTAGTTGACTTTGTTAGGGGACTGTATAGCCCTAGTAAGCTTCACTTTAGTTTTTGTTCTTTCTTGTTTTTGTTGGCGACATTCAAAATAAAAATAAATGTACGCTCAGAGTGCTGCACCTTGGTCCGGTCATTTCCCTGACGACGTTCGTGACATTACTACTCAAATTGTCTTAATTCTCGCTCCAAAAACCATTGCACATATAACACACCGTGGCTGAGGAAAGGCACTACTCCCAAATCAATGTAGTTCTCATCATACTTGCGCCTCTTCTATTGTCCAACGTCCGTTTGTTGTTCGATGCTTTCCCAGGTAAGAGGGGAGTAGCTCTCTAGGTGCATCAGATTCACAACTGTCAGTGTCCATGCTAGCTGGGCTAGCAACAAATGTAGCAACTGATGCTCACATTTGATGTGCTCGTGGAAGCAGAACAACTCAACAGGTGCAGGTGTAGTACTAGTACTACCAGTAGAGCAGGCCTTATCTTTTTAGTATATAGGCAGGCCTTACTTTTTTGGACCATTTATCCAGAATGAGCAGCATCTAAGTTTGGCTACATACAGACCGTTATTGGAATTCCCACGAGAGTAACAGTTCATTTTTTTACCTTTATTTAACAAGGCAAGCAATTCTTATTTTCAATGACATCCAGTGGGTTAACTGCCTTGTTCAGGGGCTGAACAACAGATTTTTACCTTGTCAGCTTGGGGATTTGAACTTGCAACCTTTCGGTTACTAGTCCAACGATCTAACCACTAGGCTACCCTGCCGCAATGTGATTGGATGTTAATTACTTGACTAGGCTACATATTTGACCTAGGTGGTTTAATTTGATTTTTTTTGGCAGTGAAACGAGGCTACTCAGGCGAGAAAAACAAATCTGAACTGACTATTTGAAAATATCAACCACATTTTTATTTGGCATACCCCGGCAGATTGTGCTTACACCTGGGGGTACACATACCCCAGTTTGGGAATAGCCGTTATAGACCAAAGAGTGTACAAACTAATGTCCATAGAGTGTACAAACTAATGTCCCTAAAAATGATAAAGTATTCATACCCATTTATAAATCCTTCGAAGGACACATTTAAAGTTACCTGCTGTGGCTAGACTGACCTTACGTATGAGTCTGATTGTAGGAGCCTCCACCTGGCCCACACGCAGCTTGTGCCAGTTCATACTGCTGAACCACCTAGAGTGGAACACAGGAAATGGGGAGAGGGTGAGAGTCCTCAGAGAGAGAAAGAGACCAAATAATGGGTCATACACAGTGGACGGTTGGGTCATCATTGTTACCTGTGGTGGCGTACATCTTTAATCCCATTCTTGGTGTTTCCCAGTCTCTGACCCGGTCGAGGCCTATGGGCCATAACACAACATCAACAACCAATCAAAACACTTACACTTAACTGAGACAGTTAGAATAGCACCTAACACCCCAGAACATAGGGTGGCCCATCTCTCACCTGCACAGTTTACTGATGAGGGACTTGGCCCCCTCGCCCATATAAGGTGGGAACTTGAGCACCCCGTCCAAAATTTTAGGGTAGATCTTCGCGGGCTCAGAACTGGAGAATGGAGGGCTGAAAGGTAAAACAGTCTGAGGATAAAACAGTATTTTACATACTACTTTACAATAATGAAGAATTGTTAACTGAAATGTCTAGCTGCTTTAAATCTTTCTGTGCGGATGTGTACAGTACCTCCCCACCAGCAGCTCATAGACTAGGATGCCCAGGGACCAGAAGTCAGCAGCAAAGTCATGTCCCTGGTTCTGGATGATTTCTGGGGCCATGTATTCCGGAGTACCACAGAATGAGTAGGTCTTATTACCGTGCACTAACTCCTTAGCAAAGCCAAAGTCCACCTAGGTGTAAAAACACACACATTCAAACCCCCACACATATCCAAACACAGAGTTTTGAATGGATTAACTATTTGGCGTGGCAAGTACATAGTCTCCTGTGATATACATTAACGTTCATAGCTGGACAGTTCACATGCAAGCAAGATTTACTTCTGGATGCCGAGATTAGAAGGCACGTACACAGAAACATGTGACAAGAGATAAAAAGTACAAGAGATTGAAGCAGTGAAAGAGGGAAAGCATAATGTAGCACCTACCAGTTTAACATAGCCCTTGGCATCCAGCATCAAATTCTCAGGCTTGAGGTCTCTGTACATGATGCCCTTTTTATGGAGGTAGGCGTAGGCCTCCACTACACAGGCAGCGCAGAATACAGCAATGGGCTCATCAAATCGTCCACTGTAAAAAACAGAGACAATGCAGACAATACAATTTTGAACTTAATTAAATGTCTTGAAGAATCTACAACCTCAGTTGTGTTTATCTGAATGAGAAGACTTAGGGGGATTTCACTCCAAAATGGTTTGGTTGTTTTTTTCCAAACTCTGGTACATTTACCCCCTTAGTTCGGAACTTGGGAGCGCACTAAACAGTGCATCATGGTTCATTCAAAAACGGTGGTCTTGGTCCGACTTAATTCGTACCGTGGTGTGGTTCGGACCAAACACGGGAAAAGAACCAGAGTCTCACATTATTATTGGTTGTTGAACTCCTAGCATCTTATCAAATGCACACAGCATTATAACTTCAGATCTCTGAAACATTCTGTGAGTAGCAACGCATTTATGAGTGTATCCGATGCTCCCGCAATTTGTTGGAACACCAAAGCGAAAGTAATATGAAGATTGGGACACACAAGTGACGCTTCATTATAATCATAAATGGAGAAATGTGAGAATGTTTGTCAAATAGCAAATTACTTGCATGGACATGTGGTTTTGTTTTAGACATTTTTGTTCATTTGACATTTGGCAATGTGAAACCAATGGAATCAAATGAAAAAAATACAATGTAACAAAATAGTCAAACTCTGATTCTATAGCTCAAAACTATGTATGAAAACGCCCTTAGTCAGCCATGTTTCCTCACACTTCTTTGAGCTTGGTCCAGATCTCCCCTCCTACACAGAACTCCATAATCATGTAGATGTAGCGAGTGTCTTTGAAGGCAGAATGGAGCCTGAACATCAAGAGAGAGAAAACAGGGTTAAAGTTGGTACAGTATCCTCAGTCCTCCTGGAGCTTTGAGGGCTACAGCAGTGTCTGCTGATTTTTCTTTATATTTCATGGTACTTTATTAAGTGACCAATGAAAGCCATCGATTGACAAGGGAAGACTGAGGATTTAAATGTGAGCTTAAATAATGATGCTTGGATGTTAATTAAAGGTTAGAGGTCAGCGGTCACCTAGCACCCCACAATCACCTGACAATGAAGTCACTCTTGATGGCTTTGAGGATCCTCTTCTCAAACAGGACGTGCTCCTCCTGTCGCTTGGCAACAATGTGTTTCTTACTGACCCGCTTCATGGCAAAGTACTTTCCATGATGCAGAGTGGTCACCTGCAGAAAACAACAATAACAACAAACAACAGTTATAAACTTTTGATCTAAAAAGAGCCATTTAAAATTGAATTTAGCTTTCTAGCACGTTAAAGGGAACAGTAAGCTTTCATCAGTTGATAATACCAAGATTGTGTGATCTGTTTTATTAGACTTCAGTGCAGCCTTTGCTGCCACCATTAAAGATCCATGTTTTTTCAGAAATATGTTACGATCAATGGATCATAACATGTTGCTGAAAAAAACGTATGAATCTTCAATGGAAACATCTCTAATGCAAAAAGTGTGGTGTACCGCAGGGCAGCCTGCTTGGACTATTATAGTTTTCTGTGTTTACTAATGACTTTATACTGACCTTGAATAAAGCCTGTGTGTCCATGTACGCTGGCGACTCAACAGTATACATCCCCGGTGCATCAGTAAAACAAATAACTGACACTCTTAACCCTCCTGTTGTGTTCGTTTCATGTTAATTAATTCTGTGTTCCCGGTCCAAAAGTACATTATAGCTAATTACAAATCTATAATAATACATATATTATCATCTAACGTTGTGTTAGATCTTTTTTATCAACTTAAGTTCTTGTGAACATTACAAGTTTTCAACTTCTATTTGCTATTTATGGCCTCATTGACCTGAGCTCATACAACTCGTTTTTGACTATAGCATACTCAGACGAAACATATTGTGCTATTTGTCACAAACTACTTTGAGTCAAAGTTTAACAAGTACATTTGTTTTTGAAACCATTTCACATTTTTTAATAGTGGCAGGATTTTATAGTTGAATTCGGAAGTTTACATACACCTTAGCCAAATTCATTTCAACTCAGTTTTTCACAATTTCTGACATTTAATCCTAGAATAAATGCCATGTCTTAGGTCAGTTAGGATCACCCCTTTATTTTAAGAATGTGAAATGTCATAATAATGGTAGAGAGAATGATTTATTTCAGCTATTATTTCTTTCATCACATTCCCAGTGGGTCAGAAGTGTAAGTGCACTCAATTAGTATTTCGCAGCATTGCCTTTAAAATGTTTAACTTGGGTCAAACGTTTCGGGTAGCCTTCCACAAGCTTCCCACAATAAGTTGGGTGAACTTTGGCCAATTTCTCCTGGCAGAGCTGGTGTAACTGAGTCAGGTTTGTAGGTCTCCTTGCTCGCAAACACTTTTTCAGTTCTGCCCACAAATTTTCTATAGGATTGAGGTCATGGCTTTGTGATGGCCACTCCAATACCTTGACTTTGTTGTCCTTAATATGGTTGGGCAGTATTGAGTAGCTTGGATGAATAAGGTGCCCAGAGTAAACTGCCTGCTACTCAGGCCCAGTTGCTAATATATGCATATTAGTAGTATATTTGGTTAGAAAATACTCTGAAGTTTCTAAAACAGTTTGAATGATGTCTGTGAGTATAACACAACTATGGCAGGCAAAAACCCGAGAAAATAAATCCAACCAGGAAGTGGGAAATCTGAGGTTTGTAGTTTTTTAACTCTTTGCATATTGACTATACAGTGTCTATGGGGTCAAATTGCACTTCCTAATGCTTCCACTAGATGTCAACAGTCTTTAGAACCTTGTTCTATGCTTCTGCTGTGAAGGAGGGGGGAATGGGAGCTGAATGAGTCAGTGGTATGGCAGAGTGGTATGAGCTGGTCACCCACGTTCACGTGAGAGTTAGCTTGCGCTCCATTGCATTTCTGAAGACAAAGGAATTCTCCGGTTGGAACATTATTGAAGATCTATGTTAAAAACATCCTAAAGATTGATTCTATACTTCGTTTGACATGTTTCTATGGACTGTAAACGGAAGTTTTTGACTTTTCGTTTGGCCTGCGTGTCATGAATTTGGATAACTGGGCTAAACCCGCGAACTAAAATGAGGTATTTGGACATAAATAATGGACTTTATCAAACAAATCAAACATTTATTGTGGTACTGGGATTCCTGGGAGTGCATTCTGATGAAGATCATCAAAGGTAAGTGAATATTTCTAATGTTATTTCTGACTTCTGTTGACTCCACAACATGGCGGATATCTGTATGGCTTGATTTGTTGTCTGAGCGCTGTACTCAGATGGTGTGCTTTTTCCAAATCTGACACAGCAGTTGTATCTGTAATTCCATGCACAATAGTTGTATCTTCTATCAATGTTTATTATGAGTATTTCTGTAAATTGATGTGGCTCTCTGCAAAATCACCGGATGTTTTGGAACTACTAAACATAACGCGCCAATGTAAACTAAGATTTACAAAACATACATGTATTGTGTAACATGAAGTGCTATGAGTGTCATCTGATGAAGATCATCAAAGGTTAGTGATTCATTTGATCTCAATTTCTGCTCTTTGTGACTCCTCTCTTTGGCTCGAAGAATGGCCGTTTTTCTGTGACTAGGTGCAGACCTAACATAATCGTTTGCTGTGCTTTTGTCAAAGCTTTTTTGAAATCGGACACTGTGGTGGGATTAACAACAAGTTTATTTTTAAAATGGTGTAAAATACTTCTGTTTAAGGAATTTTAATTAGGAGATTTCCGTTGTTTTGAATTTGGAGCCCTGCACTTTCACTGGCTGTTATCATATCGATCCCGTTAGCGGCATTCAAGCCATAAGACATTTTAAGCAATTTTGCCACAACTTTGGAAGTATGCTTGGAGTCATTGTCCATTTCGAAGATCCATTTGCGACCAAGCTTTAACTTCCTGACTGGTGTCTTGAGTTGTTGCTTGAACATACCTGTCATGCCCTGACCGTAGAGATCCTTTCAATTCTCTATTTGATTAGGTCAGAGTGTGACTAGGGTGGGCAATCTATGTTTTCTATTTCTTTGTTGGCCAGGTATGGTTCCCAACCAATCAGAGGCAGCTGTCGTTGTCTCTGATTGGGTATCATACTTAGGCAGCCTTTTTCCACCTGTAGTTTGTAGTTTGTGGGAGCCTTCAGTGACGATCCGTGGCCCGGACCCTCCAGTGACGATCCGTGGCCCGCCCTCCAGTGACGATCCGCGGCCCGTACCCTCCAGTGACGATCCGCGGCCCGGAGACTCCAGCGACGGTCGGCGGTCCGGAGACTCCAGCGACGGTCGGCGGTCCGGAGAATCCAGCGACGGTTCCCGGTCCGGAGCCTCCAGCGACGGTTCCCGGTCCGGAGCCTCCAGCGACGGTTCCCGGTCCGGAGCCTTCTGCGACGATCTACGGTCCAGAGTCCCCGGCTATGATCAACGGTTCGAATCCACAGAGGACGATATACGGTTTGATTCCACCGGCGACAATCAACGGTCCGGAGTCCCCGGCGATGATCCATGGTTCGATTCCACCGGCGATGATTCAAGGTCCGGACCTTCCTGTGACGATCCCCGCACCAGATGCGCCACCAAAGTTGGCAGAGCCATGAGCGGAGCGGGGTCTGCGTCCCGCACCGGAGCCGCCACTGAGGGTAGATGCCCACCCGGACCTTCCCTAATAGGTGCAGGTTTACACCCGGTGTTCGGGGGGTACTGCCACGCCCTGACCGTAGAGATCCTTTTAACCTGTTGAGTGTATGGGGTTTGGATGAAAAACGTACCCAAATGAAACTGCTTATTTATCAAGCCCAGAATCTAGGATATGCATATAAGTGTCAGATTAGGATATAAAACTCTAAATTTTCCAAAACTGTCAAAATATTTTCTGTGAGTGTAACAGAGCTGATATTGCAGGCAAAACCCTGAGGAAATAGGAATATCCTCTTATTTTGAAAGCTCCCTGTTCCATTGCATGCCTTCCCTCCATTTAAAGGGATATCAACCAGATTAATTTTCCTATGGCTTACACATGGTGTGAAAAGGCTTTAGACATATTTTCAGGCTTTTATTTTGAAAAATGAGCAAGAAAGATCACATCGCGTTCTTGGATGGCTGGGTGCCAGCAGCATTTTGCATGCGCAACAGCTTGGAGCAGACATTTTCTCTCTCTCTCCTATTGAAGAAGCCACAGTCCAGTTGAAATATTATCGATTATTTATTGTTAAAACAACTTTAGGATTGATTATAAAAAATATTTTACATGTTTCTACCAACTTTACGGGATACTATTTGGAATTTTTGTCTGCCCAGTCGTGATCGCTCGAGCCTGTTGATTTCTGAACATAACGCGCCAACCAAATTGAGGTTTTTGGATATAAAAATAATCTTGTGAGTGCAAACAACCAAAGATAATCAAAAGTAAGCGATTCATTTTATTGCTTTTCTGACTTTTGTGACCAATCTACGTGGCTGCTAGCTGTTTGTAATGTTTTGTCTGCTGAGAGAGATGTCCTTACATAAACGCTCAGAATGCTTTCGCCGAAAAGTTGTGTTTAAATCTGACACGCCAGGTGGATTAACACCAAGCTAAACTGTGTTTTGCTATATTGCACTTGTGATTTCATGAAAATTAAATATTTTTCATAATTTAATTTGAATTTGGCGCCCTGCAATTCAGCGGATGTTGACGAAAATGATCCCGCTAACGGGATGGGTGCATCAAGAAGTTAATTCTCTATTTGGTTAGGTCAGGGTGTGACTAGGGTGAGCAATCTATGTTTTCTATTTCTTTGTTGGCCGGGTATGGTTCTGATTTGGGATCATACTTTTTCCACCGGCAAGCCTTTTTCCACCTGTAGTTTGTGGGATCCTGTTTTTTGGTACTGTGCTGTTTATCCCTACTAGACGTTAAGTTTCATTTCGGTGTTTTTTCAGTGTTCATTTAATAAATTAAAAATTACTTCGCTGCACCTTGGTCCGATTCTTCCATTGACAAACGTAACAATATCCACATAATTTTTCTTCCTCATGAAGCCATCTATCTTGTGAAGTGCACCAGTCCCTCCTGCAGCAAAGCACCACCAACAACATGATGCTGCCACCCCCGTTCTTCACTGTCGGGATGGAGTTTTACGGCTTGCAAGCCTCCCCCTTTTTCCTCCAAACATAACAATGGTTATTATGGCCAAACAGTTCTTCCAAACTTCCAACTTCAACTGTATGTCATCAACCCAGGATATGGCATATCTCCTTGGCCCTGGGGTCATCCTTATAGCATTTTCAGCCGACAGCCGACCTCTCCTCTCAGGTGGGGATGAAGACCAGGACAAATTCCCATTCTTTGACCGGAATGTAACAACAACCTCAGCAGGGCCCTCTTCCTCATAAATGGATTGTTCCACATCGGTTGTCTCTTGGTCTAGATCATATTCTGTGTTGTCTTCAACTTCTGACACTTCCTACTCTAATGAATCTTCACTGTCAGTTTCAAGAGCCTCACATACAGTATATCGTTTGGTTATTCTGCTGCCAGAGGATGAATTGTGAGCAAGGCCTCAAAAAAGCTTTTACATACCAGAACTGCGAGAAAAGTCCCATGTATTATTGAAACAATGATGCGATTGTTTGTAAGTATGCCAACAGGTGTGATTCCGGTGGGGGAAAGATTCTAATGGGGAAAGGTTGCTATGGAAGCCAAGAAGGGGTGTGTGTGTGTGTGTGTGTATGTGTGTGTGTGTGTGTGTATATGTGTGTGTGTGTGTGTGCTCTCAAACACACATGTATGTGGGGTCTGGGGAAGGAAGTGTGTCCATCTGATGAATGTGCCTGAACTCAATTTTAAACGCTAATTCTTGCCTCACCCATTCATTTCTAATGACCAGTCATTTTTGACCAGGAACACCACAGGTGTACAAAAGTTAAATAAAACACCCAAAATGTAATGAAAATTATCAAAATGTATTTTGTGTGTTCAAATGCCCTGTATGGACAAAGTCATGGAACCTTATGACAATCAGATTAAATGAAATACATATTTCAGAGAAAAAAACGTGTAAATCGGTCCAATACGACCGGAACACAGCAGGAGGGTTAACATGGAGGTTCAGTCGGTATTAGAACTAGCAATAACCTGGTGCTACAGTGCCTTCCGAAAGTATACATATCCCTTGAAACATATATTATTTTCATTCTCAAAGGAGAGGTACAGGGGACATGTTTGGTGGTTACAGTGATCCAAAACTAGGAACGTTGCGACAAACAAATGGCTGCTACAAAGTCACAATGGGAGCTCTTTCTAGAGCACCCAGTTAAATTGTGCTTAAGAATTTATTTTACATTTCTTAATGGTTAAACTAGTAAGAAATATATGTTATTATTGGAGAAATCTGAGTTTACTACATTTACGGTCATCCTAAATTAAGATATTATATATTTTTTTATATCTAATGTAACGGTTCTTTGTAGTGAAGGAGAGTCGGACCAAAATGCGGCGTGTAGATTGCGATCCATGTTTAATAAACAAACGTAAAACACGAATCAATACAAACACTACAAAACAAAGAACGTAATGAACGTAACGAAAACCGAAACAGCCTATACTTGTGTAAACTAACACAGAGACCGGAACAAGGACACTAAGGACAATCACCCACAAAACCCAACACAAAACAGGGTACCTAAATATGGTTCCCAATCAGAGACAATGACTAACACCTGCCTCTGATTGAGAACCATATCAGGCCAAACATAGAAATAGACAAACCAGACACACAACATAGAATGCCCACCCAACTCACGTCCTGACCAACACTAAAACAGGGAAAATACATACGAATGATCGTCAGACCGTGACATCTAATTCATTTACATTATGCTACTTTCCATGATGTGGACAGTATGTGCTACTACATTGCAAAAGCTGACCCCATCGAATTGGGGGGAATTACACATCCTTTTTACTGAGATTGAGAATGTGAAAAGTTTATAGTAAACATGATGACAAGATCAATTGCTTCAATTGTACTGTTAATTTTGTCATAAGCGCTGGGGTCGCAGGACTTAGAACGCTATACATTTCTTTCTCAAATGGCATGAATAATTAGTTGCGGTCTCTCTATAAAAGTTGCTGGCCACACACCAATACACAGATTTGACCATCAAACTATCACTTAAACAGTAGCCAACCGTTGTCATTGTTGACATGCTATGGTGGATCGTGATTCATTGAAGTTAAGTAACAGAAAAAGTGGTTTGTTCCCTTTTCTGTATTGGCAGCCTCCCAAAATCAACATCCGCGATTCCAATATATAGTATATTTAATTTTTATGTAATCATGTGAGTTGACTGAGAATACATTCTAATTTTTCAAATGTTAATATTTCACCTTTTTTTAAGCAGGTAAGCCAGTTGGGAACAAGTTCTCATTTACAACTGCGACCTGGCCAAGATAAAGCAAAGCAGTGCGACAAAAACAACAAAACATAGTTACACATGGGATAAACAAACGTACAGTCAATAACCCAATACAAGAATCTATATACGGTGTGTGCAAATGCAGTAAGATTAGGAAGGTAAAGCAATAAATAGGCCATAGTGGCGAAATAATTACAATTTAGCATTAACAAACCTCCAGATGAGTTTCAATGCCATTCAACACTTCTTCTGTGGCCTCCAACTGCTCTTAAATGCTAGTAAAACAAATGCATGCTCTGCAACCGATCGCTGCCCGCACCCGCCAGCCCGACTAGCATCACTACTCTCGACGGTTCTGACTTAGAATATGTGGACAACTACAAATACCTAGGTGTCTGGTTAGACTGTAAACACTCATTCCAGACTCACATTAAGCATCTCCAATTCAAAATTAAATCTAGAACCTATATCACAACAAAGCCTCCTTCACTCATGCTGCTAAACATACCCTCTTAAAACTGACTATCCTAGCAATCCTTGACTTCGGCGATGTCATTTACAAAATACCCTCCAACACTCTACTCAGCGAATTAGATGTTGTCTATCACAGTGCCATCCGTTTTGTCAACAAAGCCCCATATACTACCCACCACTGTGACCTTTATGCTCTCGTTGACTGGCCCCCCCCTTCATATTCGTCGCCAAACCCACTGGCTCCAGGTCATCTATAAGTCTTTGTGTCACGACTTCGGCTGAGTTCGGCTCCTCTCCTTGTTCGGACGGTGTTTGGCTTTCTAGTCATCACCGATCCATGTTTCCTTTTTACTTTTTTTTGTCTTGATTACGCACACCTGATTTCTATTCCCTTATTATGTTCCTTATTTAACCTCTCGTCTACCTTTCTGTTTTGTCCGTGATTGTTTTGTGTTACCGTGTGTGTTGGAGGGTTCTCTCATGACGTGATGTTACCTTGTTGGAGATATTCCTTTTTTGTATTAATATTTTGAGTAAAGACTTGTGTTTTTCCTAAAACCTTAGTCCTGCGCCTGACTCAGACAACGAAGCTAGACACTGTTACACTTTACTAGGTAAAGCCCCGCCTTATCTCAGCTCACTGGTCACCATAGCAACACCCACCCGTAGCGCACGCTCCAACTGGTATATTTCACTGGTCATCTCCAAAGCTGACTCCTGCTTTGGCTGCCTTCCCTTCCAGTTCTCTGCTGCCAATGACTGGAACGAATTGCAAAAATTACTGAAGCTGGAGACTTATATCTCCCTCACTAACGTTAAGCATCAGCTGTCAGAGCAGCTTACCGATCACTGCACATGTACACAGCCCATCTGTAAATTGCCCACCCAACTATCACATCCCCATATTGTTATTTAGTTTTGCTCTTTTGCACCCCAGTATCTCTACTTGCACATCATCCTCTGCACATCTATCACTCCAGTGTTAACACAGTGTCCAAAGAAGGGCTGGAAGTGTACAGAATGGTATCAGAGAATCACCAGCCGCAAGAGCGACATCATTGATATATATAGAGAGAAAATAGTTGTCCCGAGAATTGAACCCTGTGGCACCCCCATTGACTCACTGAACCCTATCTGAGAAGTAGTTGGTGAACCAGTTGAGGCAATCATTTGAGAAACCAAGGGTGTTGAGTCTACGATAAGAATGCGGGGATTGACAGAGTTGAAAGCCTTGGCCAGGTCGATGAAGACGGCTGCACAGTACTGTCTTTTATTGTCCATTGTTATGATATCGTTTAGGACCTTGAGCGTGGCTGAGGTGCACCCATGACCAGCTCAGAAACCAGATTGCACAGCGGAAAAGGTACGTTGGGATTCGAAATGGTCTGTGATCTGTTTGTTAACTTGGTGCTCGAAAGGCAGGGAAGGTGGATATAGTTATATAACAGTTTGGGCCTAGAGTGTCTCCCCCTTTGAAGAAGGGGATGACCGTGGCAGCTTTCCAATCTTTAGGGATCTCAGACGACATGAAAGAGAGGTTGAACAGGCTAGTAATAGGGGTTGCAACAATTGTGGCGGATAAGTTTAGAAAGAGATGGTCCAGATTGTCTAGCCCAGTTGTTTTGTGGGGGTCCAGATTTTGCATCTCTTTCAGAACATCAGCTATCTGGATTTGGGTGAAGGAGAAGCGGTGCTGTGGGGGGTGCAGAGCTGTTGGCCGGGATAAGGGTAGCCAGGTGGAAAGCATGGCCAGTCATAGAAAAATGCTAGTTGAAATTATCGATTATCGTGGATTTATCGGTGGTGACAGTATTTCCTAGCCTCAGTGCAGTCGGCAGCTGTGAGGAGGTACTCTTATTCCCCATGGACTTTAGTGTCCCAAAACTTTTGGAATTTGTGCTACAGAACGCAAATTTCTGTTTGAAAAAGCTAGCCTAGACACTTACTGTGTCTATTGGTTCCTAACTTCCCTGAAAAGTTGCATATCGCAGGGGCTATTCGTTGCTAATGCAATAGGCCACAGGATGTTTTTGTGCTGGTCAAGGGCAGTCAAGTCTGAAGCGAACCAAGGGCTATATCTGTTCTTAGTTCTACATTTTTTGAATGTGGCATGCTTATTTGAGATGGTGAGGAAAGCACTTTTAAAGACTAACCAGGCATCCTTCCAGGATACCTGAGCCAGGTAGATTATAAAGGCCTGCTCGCTGAAGTGTTTTAGGGAGCGTTTGACAGTGATGAGGGTTGGTCGTTTGACCGCGGACCCATTACGGACGCAGTCAATGAGGCAGTGATCACTGAGATCCTGGTTGAAGACAGCAGAGGTGTATTTGGAGGGCAGGTTGGTCAGGATGATATCTATGAGCGTGCCCGTGTTTACGGATTTGAGGTTGTACCTGGTAGATTCCTTGATAATTTGTGTGAGATTGAGGGCATCTAACTTAGATTGTAGGACGGTCGGGGTGTTAAGCATATCCCAGTTTAGGTCACTTAACAGTACGAACTCTGAAGATAGATGGGGGGCAATTAATTCACAATTTTCTGCGACCTAAGGAAAGTTTAAAAAAAACAACATAGGCCTAGTTACATACAAAATACAAGGAAGCAAAAAACATAAGATCAGTCATATAATCATAAAAATCAAACACATTCTTCCAAACACACAACTAGGGTTTTCTTTAGTTTGACTATGTTCTACATTGTAGAATAATAGTGAAGACTTCCAAACTATGAAATAACACATATGGAATCGTGTAGTAACCAAAAAAGTGTTAAACAAATCAAAATAATTTTTATATGTGTGGTTTCCACCGTGACGCATGGAGGAGGAGGTGTGGGTGTTTTTCTGGTGACACTGTCAGTGATTTATTTAGAATTCAAGGCACACTTAACCAGCATGGCTACCACAGCGGTGGAAGAACATCTCGGCAGAGGGTATGCTAACTTCTTCTTGCTCAGGGAAGAGCAAGGGATCATTCGAAGAGCAAGAGACCAGTGGCCGAGCCGGGAAGTGTTTTACGGGCGTCCGGCTACGCAATATGGACCAGGCTCTCTATACCACAGACGAGTGCAGCCGCTAGACAGAAGGTAAGGAGGATGGTCTCGGAGTCTAAACAAATGTGAAAGTGCGTCAGGTTTCACATTCTTGGACCCCGGGTGGTAGAAGAAAGTGAAATTGAAACGGGTGAATAACAGGGCCCAACGAGCCTGCCTAGGGTTGAGGAGAATGGCGGTGCGGAGATATTCCAGGTTTTTATGGTCAGTCCACAGTAAGAATGGGTGTTCCGCCCCCTCCAACCAGTGCCTCCACTCCTCCAACGTCACATTGACAGTGAGCAGTTCTCTATTCCCCACATCATAGTTCCTTTCAGCAGGTGTAAGACTATTGGAGAAAAAAGTGCTGGGGTGCAGCTTTTGATCCTAGGTAGAACACTGGCACAGGACAGCCCCCACTTCAACATCCCAGGCTTCAGACCTCCACCACAAACTGACGGGAGGGGGTCTGGATGAATTAAGATGGGGGCTGTAGTGAATCGATGTTTGAGGTCAGAGAACGCCTGGTCAGCTGCTTGAGACCACATGAACGGAAACTTGGGAGAAGTGAGTGCTGAGAGGGGGAAAGCTAGGGTGCTGTAACCCCAGATGAAGTAGCAGTAGAAGTGAGCAAATCCAAGGAAACGTTTGTTGCATTCTGGATGTGGGTTGAGTCCAATCGACCACAGCTCTCACCTTGTCTGGATCCATCTGTATATGTCCTACAGTGATGACGTATCCTAGGAAGGAGTTGATGAAGCGATGGAATTCACACTTCTCCGCTTTAATGAAGAGCTGCTTCTCCAGGAGTCGCTGAAGGGTCTGTCGGACGTGCTCTTGAGCTTAATGGGAAAAGACAAGGATGTCGTCGAGGTAGACAAACAAAAAATGGTTCAGCATGTCCCGAAGCACATCGTTGACCAGGGCCTGGATCAGGGTCAGGATAGGCAGAAAGGTCAGACCTGGGAAGACTAGGAAAAACTAAAACTAGAGCACAGGAAACACAGGAACACGCTGGTGGGTCTTGATGGGACAAGATGAACTGGCAACAGACAAACAGAAAATGAGGTATAAATACACAGGGGACAATGAGGGGAGATTGGAGACACCTGGTGGGGGATGGAGACAAGTATGAACACAAGTGAAACAGATCAAGGGTGTGACAAATACTTTGTCCTGCATCAGACTAATGATGATTTGAAAAAAGACGCTTGAAAAGGCATGAGTCCGCTTAGTTTTTTTGCGCTGGCTTTACACACTCCAATAGTCTCTAGATAGCAATAGATAATGCCTGAAATTTCACAGCGGCATACCCTTTGTGGCAGTAATGCACCCTAAAAAAATCCATGCCTTTTACTGCCCGGAGTGCTGGTGCCCTTCTCCCTGAGTGTGCGTCGCAATATGAAGTGTCTCTCACTCACACGGCTCTCTGTCACGGGTCTTTCTCACAGGCTACAAGTTAAGACAGACACATCGGGGATGCACCTGCATGCGTCCTTATCCATTTCCGAGGGGCATATTGAAGATATTGGAAGAAACTTTCACATTTACTTTGTCAGCCAACAAGAAGAGTATGCCTAACGAACAGAAAAAGCACTATCCTATGTCAATCTACAATCCCCCATAGTGCAAACCTATACTATTCAGTGCGAGAAATAAAATTAAAACATTTATCTTCTCCATACTTGAAACTCACACGCTACGAATATATGCCAGTTAGACTCTACACCCCTTGTAAAGCGGATTAATGTGCTTAATTTTAAGTTATTTGGACACTTTTGTTGTGATAAAAACTTTATTAAAACATATAGGCCTATGGGCTAGGCTACATGAGGTGTGTGACTATGATTGAAAAGGCATTGTTTCTTATGCTGGGCATCATTCACAAGTGATAATATATCATTCACAGCTGATAGGTTAATATTGTCACCCATCAGACTATTCTTGACTTAATCTTGTCTTTACATATACTCAATAATATGGTGACATTTGTTTTG